>NC_058375.1:67245000-67405000 GCF_018350175.1 Felis catus
AGACACAGGGAGGAGCATGAAGTTTCTTACGCCAGACTAAAGAATTAAAGCTGTACCAAAGAGTTAGAAATCATTAGAGGCTATTGAAACAATCAGGTTTATATTTTAGGAAGCATATTAACAGAAATGTGGATTAATTCAGTGCAAGTAGGTAACCTCATAGTTCAGACACTCAAGATGCTATAAAAATCCCAAGTAGTGGTGATGAGGATCTGAATCACTACAAAGGTAGAGGTAAGCAGAGCAGGGGACCCAGCTCAGGAGGGACCTAGGATGGCTACTCTTTTTCTCACTGTCAGCACAGAGCCCAACAAGGGTCTGGGACTCACAACCTGTGAGATCATGACCTGAGCCAAAACCAATAGTCGGATGCTCAACCAACTGAGTCACTCAGGTCCCCCAGTGGTTAGCATTTTCTAGCAATAAAGTAGTTTTATTTAACTTACATACATGTTTTTAGACATAACGTTATTGCACACTTCATAGATTACAGTTTAGTGTAAACATAACTTTTATATTCACTGAGAGCCAAAAAGTTCACTTGATTTGCTTTATTGTGGTGGTCTGGAACCAAAAAATATTTTAACATATGCCTGTAATTAACAAACAAGTTATTTTTACCTGGATCCCCCATGATTTCATTTGCGTTAATTCATTTCCTTCACTTTCTTCAATCTATTTTGGTTCTCAATAGTATGTTAACATTTTCTGTGTGAGACAAATGTGTAATTTTGGTGTCACTATCAGTGCTGGAACTTGAGTAAATGCTTATCCACAAACTGGAGAAAACCTATTTGTTAGCTTTTGCTACTGTTCTTAATGCACCAACATAAGAGTACTTCTTTTCCTTAGCTCTTCTACCAAGGTAGCTTTATGGTGGCATAAAGCAAAGGACATTGGGAACATTTTTCCAAAGTCCCTTGTGTCATTTCTAATGCCCACATCTAACATGATGAAAGGGAGAAGAGGTTTTGCTTTTCATTGTGTCTTTGCCTCTGTAGGTCCAACAAGGGAGAGCCAAGCCCAGGGTACAGGCTTTACCTAGGATTGTTGTGGGAAAACCCTTATACAGCCCTTGTGTGCTTCACCCACTCTTCCTGGGGTCATTTTGACCCCTGTGCTCTCTGCACAGATTTTAGGTTGTTACTAAAGTTAAGGTCCTAGAGTTAAGGTTGTTCCATAGAGGCAGAAATTCTGTGCTTTTTTCTTCTCCTACTTTTCTGCTTCTTCTGTCCTCCCTGAAGTCTTTCAGAGCTAGAATTGCTACTTTTGATCCCCCCCCCCAACACTTATGAGATATTGTTTTGGGAAAAGGGCAATGAAAAGCCAGATTTGATTTGCATGTTATTTTGGCATGTCAAGGCAGAAATATTCAGAAGGACTGGGTATCAGTTTGGATTTTGAAAGAAATGTTGATTGGAATTACAGACTTCAGAATCACCTGCAAAGAGATGATAGGTCAAACCATAGTAATAGAAGAAAAAATTCCTCAAGGTATGTATCTAAAAGTAGAAAAGTTAAAGGAGAATAGAACACAGGATACCACCAAGAATATGTGGATCAAGAGGTTCCTATGAACATGAGAAACAAGGAGTGGTTTATGGTTTAAAAATTGACAGAAACAAAAACAAAAACAAAAAAAACTAGAAAAGACTAATGTGGCAGAAACCAACCAGCCAAATAGACACACACACACGCACGCGCGCGCACACACACACACACACACACACACACACACACACACACATAAATGAAGCACCAGATTTCAAGAAAGTATTCACTGTTGTCTAACTTTGAAAATAAAAGTTAAAAATGTAGGCTTGGTATTATGGTATTATACTGACTATCTACACATGCATCTCAAGCTAATTTCTCAGTCATCTATTTCCAAAACTTTTTTTTTTCAATTCATTTGGAGCTTTGAGCCCAGATTAGTTCAATAAAGCTCAAAAGACAAAATGAAAAATGATTACAAAAAAACATTGTAGTGTTTATTTATTGTTTTCATATCTATTATTTATCTATGATGTCCCAGTAACAGATTTCCCTGGCCCAGGGAGCTCAGCATTGTTTAAACATTAGGATTGATGTTAACAAACCTTCCCTACTATTATAATAATTTCTTTTATGTATCATCAGAAACATAGAACATTAAAACTTACACATGAATAGAGTAGATTAATGACATTCCAGGCTTATCAGTGCATCATATGTTTATAAATATGGAACCTTCTGACATTAGTCAATCATTCATCTTTATTCCCTGCATTCTCCTTACAGTTAAGTACAAAGAAATTGGATGCAATTTTAATACTGCAAAACCTCTGTAAACATTTTCCTATGGCAATCAAGTTGCATATTCTAGTAAATCAAATTTCCCTGCATTAGGTAAGAGCTTAAATGCTGGTTTTATAAAGGGCCATTAAGGACACACATCAGGTATGCATGATTGCAGTATAAAATTGATTTATTAAAAAAAAACAACAACTGAATTTTAAGTAAAAAGAAAAACATATCTTCATATAAATGTTCTTATGATACAAGTCTATTGTACTATGGAAATGCAAATAATAATAACAGATTTTATGAGTTGTCATGAAATATTTATTGTACATATTCTTTATGCATCACAATAAAATGTTTATTCCAAATACAATAAGTAAAATTCACACAGTATGATTCAGGTTACTTATATACTTCCTACATTTAACTTTTTAAACATTTCATTAGGGGTGCCTGCGTGGCTCAGTTGGTTAAGTGTCTGACTCTTGGTTTTGGCCCAGGTGACTATCTCATGGTTTCATGGGTTTGAGCCCCACATCAGGCTCTGCACTGGCAGCAGCCCAGAGCCTGTATGGGATTCTCTCTCTCTCCACCTCTCTACCCTCCCCTACTCGTACTGTCTCTGTCTTTTTCAAAATAAATAAATAAATAAACTTAAAAAAATCATTCAATTCTTTATTTGTAAGTACCTTCATAAAGTAGAATACTTTTTGGGGTCCCTAAAAAGTGATAATGGGGTGCCTGGGTGGCTCAGTCGGTTAAGCATCCGACTTTGGCTCAAGTCATGATCTCATAGTTCGTGAGTTCGAGCCCCGCATCGGGCCCTGTGCTGACAGCTTAGAGCCTGGAGCCTGCTTCAAATTCTACGTCTCCCTCTCTCTCTGCTCCTCCCGCTCTGTCCCCCGCTCATGCTCTGTCTCTCTCCCCTTCAAACATAAATAAAACATTAAAAAAAATTTTAAGTGATAAGATTAACAAGTTTGTTTGATAATATGTACACACTTGGATTAGTCTGCTGAAGACGGGTAATAGGATGCTGCACAAGAAAATTTTTTGAAAATCTATATATTCAAAATATCATTGGAAAGTTTGTCAGTCTCAAACTATATTCTCTTTTAAGCCTTAGATGAAACAAATGTTATGTTCATTAAACTGTGTAATTTCTTATCAACTACAGTGGCTCTCCAATATATTACATAGATGTGCATTGAAAAGAAATCATTAAAAGTCATTCATGCTGCCCCTCCTTTGTCCCTTCATGTTCATTCATGAATAACAGCTGCAAGGAGAAGACCCATGGTTATACTAAGGAGTTGTGTTGTCTCTATAACTGTATTGAATTGTTATGTCAAGAGAGAACCATAGAACTGGGATAATAAAAATAAATTTTCATAGCAGCTGCATTTGAGAATTAATTGTACTATCTTAACTATTTTGATCTGTGCTCACTAGAGAGTAAATTTCCCAGATTGTTTTCAGCATGGTAGAATCAATAGCCAAGTTTAAAATCATCATATCAATTTTTAGTTGAAATCAATTAAAAGTTCAGAAAGAAAGTGTTTGTGGAACTACAGTCCAAATTTTACATGGGAGTAATAAAGAATTGATTCAAACCACCATTTCTGTTAGAATAAGTTTCTCCAAAGCTTTCTTGCCAAGTCTAGCTTCAATCTCAAGCATAAAAACAGATATACAACTTCCTATCAAAACCTCTACGCATGCAGAAGTATGTCTAAAACCTCTTTTATTCTTTCATAACTCAGCTTAAGTTTTATTGAATCCTCTAAAATCTTTTCTAGAACCCAGGCTAAGAAGCATGGGACTAAATGATAAAATATACTATTTATCACCTACCCACCATATTTCAAGGACTTTCTCAGAATTAATGTAATGCTCCCAAAACCTTAAAAATAAATTATCATCTAAATTTTCCAAATGAGGAAATACATGGTCAGAAAAATTAAATAATTTGGCCATTTTCTATGGCTTATCAATCATGGGGCTTTACTAGAATCCCGAGTAATTCATTCATCCAACAACCAGTGAGTGTTCTGTGTCTGACACTGTCCCAGGTACAGAGTTAACAAAGATTCCTAAAGCAGTTCCCTGCAACCAAGAAGTTGAGAATAGGCTTGATTTCTAAAGTTCCTGCCCTTTATCTGAGGTTGTATTGCCCTCATGGGGCACATTTGACCTGACTCTTTAATACACAATTTGATAACCCCTTATTCCATTCCAAAAAAATGAATTCTTACTTGATGAATTTCAAATACAGCTCAGGAGGTTATATGTGTGCACTACCAATAATCATACACCTTATAAAATAAGTGCTTTTATTCATCTCTCTTTACAAAATGAGCTTAACATGAAGGGAGGGGGAAAAACATATCTCTGTCTATCTATTTAAGAAATCCCTTTTATCATGGCATCAATGCTAAAGGTAAATGCATGAAAAACAAAAGAATGGTAGATTTATCTACTTAAATTTTAAATATTCCCATATATCAAGAAGACAAATACAATCAAAAAAACATTTCACGATCAACTTGATAATCAAAAGTTCAAAATCCTTAATGGGTAAAGTAGTAACTTTTGGTCTTGGATGTTCAACAGAAGTGTTCATTGCAATTTCACATACAGAGAGAATGAGAGAGAAAAGAGAAATAAATGAAGATTTCCAGAGATTGGAGCACAGGTGGAAGAAAGCTACCTCTGAGTTTAAAAGTTGATATACAACTTGGGTAGAACATTGATATGAGAGATATTTATGAATCAGGAAGAAAATAAAGCTTGAAACACACTTGGACAAAGCACATAACCTGGCACTACAAAAGGTTAAACATCTATGTGACTAGAAAGCCTTCAAAGATGCTTAACTTTATTTGTAAATGAGCATCAAGGCACACTGGTGTGATTTAAAAAAAAAAAAAGTTTCCCCCGTTATATCAGCCTTAAGACCCAATTCAGATAGCTAGCTAGATCTCTGATCAAATACCCAAATATTACAAAGGTTTTACTCTTTAACTTACATTCTATAGTTTTTCTTATCATCTAATTATTTATATATTCTTTATTAGAGAAAACTATAGAAGAATTTATTTATTCATTTATCCAATCATTCCACCAATATTTATTGAGATCCTAACATACATCAAGGCATTATATGAGGCACTGGGGAGTAAAGTGATATACCACCTGCTTTCAAAAGATTTCAATCTAATGACGCACAGAAACATTTACTCAGCTGATTCATAAGTATCCATTTAACACCTTTTATGAACCAGAACCGTTGTAGGTTTGGAGACATGTCAATAAATAAAGCAAGGCCTTCCACCATGGAAGTTACATCCATGTAATCAAATAATCACAAAAATATAATTACATCCAATAATAAATGCTATGAGGCTTGAGTAAGAACTGAGTTGAGCAATTATAAGGTGTTCTTACCTAAACCTGGAGGGAGGGTCAGGGTGGTAGGGAGGAAAAGATTTTCCTTAAGCTTACGTTTAACTAGAAACTTGGGGAATAGGTAGCAATTAGCTAAATTAATGGAAGAAAAAATGAGAATACCATACCCAGGAATAGCAAGTGGAATGCCCTGAGAGAGACAAAGTTTGCTGCATTAAAGAACCAGAAGGAAGCTAATGTGTCTGGAATTGAGTGAAAATGGCAAAGATGAGGCTAAGAGACAAGCAAGGAACAGGCCATAAAGGGATCTATGAGGCATGCTAATCACTAGATTTCATCCTAAATAAAATGGGGAGTCATTGACGGATTTTGAAGCAAGAATTGGTGTGATCTGACATATAATAATAGTAACAACAATTCTAGTAACACTCAAAATCATAATAACTAATATGTTACTGAAGACTTACAAATGTGTCAGGCATTATGTTATGTCCTTTTGCAACATTTTTGTCCATTTTATGTTCACAGGAAGATCACGAGGTAGACATGAATACCTCCATTTTACAGTTGAGGAAATTAGATTCAGTGAAGTTGTATAATCAAGATCGCACAGCTAGTATAGAAGGGTCTGAATTCAAACAAAGTCTGTCTGATTCTACACCCTAACCAATGCCTTCTGACTCCAAATTAGATCTCTTTCAAGAAGGCCAGAAGGCCAAGTAAGAAAGTGCTAATTTGCTTTCTTTCAAACCTCAGGCTCTGGTTTGATTTAGAATGGAGTTTAAGCTTCAAGCCTCTAACCTGCAGGCACTTTTTCTTAAGGAGGCCCCCACTGTCACCTCAATTGTGCAAGATTCAGGGCATTACAACCTTAATTATACCACGATACAGAATCCTTTCTAAGGTAGGAATCGACCCAGGGGAGAAGGACATCGGATAAAAAACAGAGAGCAGTGCAGAGGAAATTCACCAAATTCCCATGAATGACTAAAGATTTGTCACTCATCTGAAAGTAGCAAGGATAATAGCGGTGGAGGAGGCCATCCTAGGTTTTTGAAAATAAGCGAGTTTTGATGATCAAATTCTGTGATACAGGTTGGGTCCTCCAGGAACCAGACTAGGGAATGTCCTTTTAATTAAAACCTGTGCAAGGAGAGAAAGAAGCAAGATCAGGCAGAGAGAGACATTGAGCTGCAATGCATGCCAGACAGGCAACATTCACAGTTCTGGGAACTGAGGTGGGAAATCATGGGGCCATTTTAGGATTCTGACTATCACGCAGGCCATATGGATTCTGTCACAACTGCTCAAATCTGCAAGCTGTAGTGTGAAAACAGCCAGAGAAAATATATAAATGAATGGAAATGGCTGTTTTCCAATAAAACTTTATTTATAAAAATAGGTGTTGAGCTGGATTTAGCCCATGGACCATAGTTTGCCAATCTCTGGTCTAGTCATAGATGAAAAACAGACTGTTAGGAAAAGACTTGCATTAAATGCCTACTGAATGGGATCCAGCTGAACAAACCCCAGGCAAGAAAATTCCAGGCATAAGAACCACTATGTTAAACATCTACAATATCACAAATAATTCACTTGAGAGGAAATATTAGAAAATGTGATTGCTTCTCTAACCAGCAAGATGCCCTTCAATGATGAAATGCTAGAATAAGTTTTAGCTCTTTCTAGATAGGCAACATTTACAAAAGGTGATAACCAGAGGACATTTATAAGGGCTGCCTACAAGTTTCAGAAAACTAACAGTCAAGAGCATTTGAAAATTAAAGAGATTCTACAAAATAATATGAGAAGCTAGATTTTTGTTAAGCAATTATGGAATGATAAAAATACAAATAAACTGAAGTCCCTGATCCATCAAGAATTACACATGAATAGCCAAATATTAAATAATATGAAAACACTAGTAAATATGGCATTTAGTTATTATTATGTCATGTATTAATGAGAATAATATATCTATTTACAACAACTAAAAATCTCTTCTATGATCTAATTCATGCTATTTACTAAATATAATTTCCATTAGGGCAAGGACTGTGCTACTCCCACAAGCTTATGATTTAACAAATTAAATAAAAATAAGAAAAGCAATTAATTGATTAAAGAGAAATATTTTACAGAATTAAAGAGTTTTAGATTATACCTAACTTACCATTAGAAACCATATTTTTAATTTTTATTTTCTCCAAGGTACTTAGAATAATTTCTGGCTATAGCAGGTGCTCAATCAGTACGTTTTGAATTATTCTCTCCTAAATTAGAACAACATATATGACGACAGCAGAATCCATATCATTTTATTTGACTTTCATGTTGGTTGTTAGGGATCCCAGGTATTCCCAGTCCATCAATGGTTATTTGTGTACACAGACCTTATATAAAATATTTTTTAAAAATCAAATAGATTGTACTATTTAATGGAACTTATCCTAGTTTCCTAATGCAGAGATCGCATCCTATAAGAAAAATAAATGATTTGGTCCCATATCTATGCCCATCATCTCTGCTCTCACAGTGCAGTTTCTCTCTCAATAAGGAGTAGCCTTACTTTTCCTCCACTTTTCTAATTTATAACTATCTTTGTATTATACACTGAATCCTCTATGGGATGATCAGGATAGCTATGTCATTCACCTAAATGGCCTTACTATGGAAAACACACATTGGCTGAGTAGCAAGTAGTTATCTGTAGCAATAATGTCATTGGGGCACCGGGGTGGCTCAGTCGGTTAAGCTTCTGTCTTCAACTCAGGTCATGATCTCACGGTTCATAAGTTTGAGCCCTACATTGGGCTCTCGGCTGTCTACACAGAGCCCACTTCATATCCTCTTCCCCCCCCCACCCCTCCCCACGCTCTCTCTTTTAAAAATAAAAACTTTTTAAAAATGTCAAATGTAAACATACTGCAACCAACATATTCTACATTAGATCTTCCAAAAAATCTGATACAATCTCAAAGCACTAGTGGTCTAGAAATATGTTATAAGTATATTCTTTATTCAATACATTTACTCTTTTTGTCAATATAAAATAGAAGTTTCCAATTTCATTTTACTTCTTGTGAACTGACTATAACCCCAAGTGAATCACTTGTTCAAAATGTTCATACTTTGCCTGCATTCTGACAGAACATTCTGTACAAAATAAATAATTCTTATTCATTATCCGAATTAATTTTCTTAGTGCTTGATACACACACATATATACAGACTGTAGTTATTTTTCACACCAATCTCTGGCAGGAGCCCTAGTTTCAGGTCACTCTTTGGCAATGCATCAGTCTGGTGCAACCAGGAAAACAAAACAACTATGATTATATTTAAAAATGCATTTCAAGGAATGGTTTACGCAGTTATGATGGAGCCAGCTGAAATTTGAAAACCAGAGTGTACAGGACTAGCAGTCAGGGAGGGAAGATAATCATTAGGCTGAAACTCCAGGGATGTAATCTGAACTTTGTCATCTACAGGCAGTGGGGAAGGAAGATCCAGGGGAGAAGGGGGAAGAATTGCTAACTTGCTTGCTTTTTGGAATCTCTGATCTCAGAGAAGGCCAGAGCCCTCTTTGAAAAGCCTTCCTGCTGATTAATCAGGATCACCCAGGATAATCTCCCTTTTGATTAACTTAAAGTCAACTGATTAGAGACTTTAATTGCTTCTGCAAAATCCCTTCACTGCAGCATCTAGATTAGTGTGTGACTGAGTAACTGTGAGAAGGTGTGTGCTTGATTAAAAATGGCCACTGCCTCCCTTCCCTGACCCATTCTCACAAGAGATTATCTCTTAGAGCACATTATAATTTCCTAGAATCATCCCAGAAACATTCTCGAAAGGGAGTTCTGGGGAAGATAGTTCAGCCTCTCACCACATCTGTGCATTGTAACACCATCACAGAAATCATTTGCTTTTGGTCTTACAAAACTCCAGGGAATAGCATTTGACCGATGTTCGATGTTCGAGTAAAAACTTAAAAATATCTATTTGGTAGAACCAGAACCACCTCTTATACCAATTCCCTCAGTTTATCTAGGTATTTTAACTTTCTCATTAAGATAGGCACAAAAGCACTTGAGATATAAAAATGAGATGAAATAAGGTCAGAATAGTTACATTTCAACAGAAATGGCATATGTAACAATGTTTAAATTCTTACACAAAGATATATTTCTTTTGAGGTGGGGGGGGGAGGGTCAGAAGGAGAGAGGATCTTAAGTAGGCTCTCAGCACAGAGACCTATGAAGGGCTTGATCCCAGGAGCCTGGGATCATGACTTGAACCAAAACTGAGCCACCCAGTCACCTAACATAAAGATATTTTAAATAGAAATAGTTTAAATATTGAAATGACTAACAAAATGTCTGGCTCAATGCTCAGCATTTTTTACTGATTTTGAAAGGTAGGTTAAGCACAGTTTCCTGAAATACCATCAACTCGGTCTATTTTGCTAGGTCAAATTGAAAGCCCCCATGAAGTCATGAAATTAGCTAGTCCACCTTACCAAGTCATTCCATATGAAAATCACAGTTTGCCTGAACTTGAAACGGAGTATTTTTGAGTGATTGTGCCAGGCAGCCAGAGACAAAGAAATATTTGTCCTAATATGACAGACCCATATCAACATTTATTTATATACACATTTATTTCAAACTGTATTCTTGATCTAATTCTACACAAAGCATTATTTCTGGTGTTTAATGTATTTATATGAAATAGGAGAAGAAAAGAAATGATGGAAGAACAAAATGAAGGAGAGACAGAGGGAGGGGAGGAGTGAAGGGAGGAGAAAGAACAAGAAAGGGAAGAGAAGGTGGAAGAGAGGAACATTTAAGTCAGCTGTTTTTTTCTTCCTTGGATAGTGGCCCACTGCCTATCACAGAAGAGCACAGCTTCAAAGATCTGCCCAGAATAAGGTGGTGTTTCATGCAAGTATCAATCTCCAGGGAAGGGCCAGAGCCTCACATGGCTCTGCAGAAGTTGTCAAGGTGGTCTCCTACATTTAAAAAAGTATTAGGTATTTGAGGTTTGATTTGCTCTGTGGACATTTCCATGAGGTCGTTTTGAGGCATATATGGTGTCACGGGTTAAACTTATCACTCACTGCAGAAATGGTTTTCCTGACAACATATTCTAGGCGTGGAGCCCAACCCGGGTCTTGAACTCCCAACCCTGAGCTCAAAACCTCAGCTGAGATGAGGAGTCAGATGCTTCACAGACCGAGCCACCCAGGCACCCCCTCCACAACATATTCTAATTGATAGAAGAACTCTGCTTAATATGAACATATTGCAAAAACACCAAAGTAACCTGAAAAGTCAAGATGTAAAGTAGTCTTTATCCCTGGAGCTATTCTGTGCTCAGCTGTATTTCTCTACTTTGGAGGGCAAAGATGAGAACCACTCAGTGGTGGTCTGGAGCTGTTTGCACCTGCTAGTGAGAGCCAACAATGCTCATCTTGTCATTAGTAAAATGAAAACTCCTCACCCCCAGCCAAAGTTATTATCCAAAATTTCCTTGATGTAGAGAACATTCCTGTTAATTTGTTTTGTGATTATGTTTCCTAGATTGATCTCCAAATCTAAAGCTCACAGAAAGAGTATAAATTACATTCTTCAAGAATAAAGGATAAGAAGTAACTGGTTTCATAGGAATTCCAGGGCAAAGAAGATAATATTTGACTAAGTCTCAAACTTCTTAGGAACTTACAAAAATCAAACTATTGAAGCTCATCCTGTGGCAATATTCTCACTCCTTCATTTTCTAGATTGATTTTCTTTTTTTTCTTTTTTTTATTATTTTTTAAATTTTTTTTTCAATGTTTTTATTTCTTTTTGGGACAGAGAGAGACAGAGCATGAACGGGGGAGGGGCAGAGAGACAGGGAGACACAGAATCGGAAACAGGCTCCAGGCTCCGAGCCATCAGCCCAGAGCCTGACGCGGGGCTCGAACTCACGGACCGCGAGATCGTGACCTGGCTGAAGTCGGACGCTTAACCGACTGCGCCACCTAGGCGCCCCTAGATTGATTTTCTTAAGAGAAGAAGGATGCTATCGAATTTTTACCTATTCTATGTGAGGCATTTATGCTTCTGTGCATACCTGAAGGAATGGCATGAGTGGGCTCTTCATGGGTGTGGGAGTGTGAATGGATGTGGGCAGGTTAATAAATGGTAAGAGATACTAACTAGAACACTTGAAATAAAAAGATGATTTAGAATATGGTCTTTGACTTAAATTGTAATTGCCATTTTACCACTGAGGAATAGGCTGAGACAACTGAAAGAGAATTCAAAACTGTCATTTGAATCAATAGCCATAGCATTTTCCACTCATTGACACTGTATATTAAGGGTATTTTCCATATGTTTTGTATATTAGATATCTATATACAATTCGTATTTCACACAGGATAGAAACGTTGTATGTGTGCAAACGTCTCACAATTTCCCATAAATTCAAAGGCCTGAATTCCAAAATAATGAAGGATGTGGAAAAGACACTTATCAATAATGCTTTGTCTACATAAAAATTACCTGGGGGCATTTCTGAAAAATGTAGATCGCTAGGGCACTGCTCTAGAGACCTTTCTTTCTTAGACCTATGAACACCTGCGTATATTAAACAAGCAGGTGAGGGTATAATTCTGATGCAGATGATGTCCATTCACATTTTGAAATATGCCGATGAGAGAGATTATCAGGACTTTCTGTTAGATGAAGTCAAAACCCAAACCCCTTGCTAACCACTGAGGGCAGAGTGTTTCTCCTCCATTCAGGGCCATGACTGTCTTTGAGCCATTGTCTACTTTTCACAAATGAACATCTCTTATCACGGGGTCTTTAGAAAAGTGATTACAAAATCATAAAAGTATTCTTTGGAGGGGGAGTGCCTGGATGACTCATTCGGCTAAATATCCAACTTCAGCTCGGGTCATGATCTCATGGTTCATGAGTTCAAACCTTGCATTGGGCTTGCAGCTTTCAGCGAAGAGCCTACTTTAGATCCTCTGTCTACCTCTCTCTGCCCCTCCCCCACTCTCTCTCTTTCTCTCTCTGCCCCTCAAATAAACATTAAATTTTTTTTAAGTATTCTGCTTTTTTTGGTTTTGGGGTTTTATCTAGTTCAAGGTGGTAGAAAGGGGTAATCCTGCCTGGATGCAACTTCGTACTAGACAGGAATCCTGGCATCAGTCCAGTATGGAATTTTCAATATACCCAAATCCCCCTTTTTCTCATCACTTCTCAGACTCATAGAAGCACATCAGTGCTCTGTAAAAAGTCATATTCTCACTGAAAACCCATATTCTGAGAATCACTGTCATGAATAAATATCATGGCCAAAGTTCAAATAAGATGTAGAAAGGACTTATTTGATCTCATGACAAAAAGCAAGAGGTCAAATACCAATAGGCATTTATCTTCTCTATGATATTCTAATAATGACCCTTCACTCTCACACCTGACACAAACCAATCAATAATCACAATACTTTAAAATGGTAGTAAAGACATTTAATCCTTAAAAAATTATTTCTAATTTCTTAATTGAAAACATTTTACAGTAAAAAAGAACAAATAAGTTTAAACAGCACTGTAAGATAAAATAAGTGGACAAAGAGAAAAATTTCTTGTGTCTCTAATGCAGTTTCTCCTGTAAAGAATATGATAGTTGTTATTTGTTAAAAAATATTACACATACACCATTGTCCAACAAATCTGTGGCATAAAATAAATTATAGTATAAGGGTTATTATGCCAGTTAAAGAAAAAGATAGTTTCCCATTATCGCATTTTTTTTCATTTGCCACCAAATAAAATTGTTCTGTGTGTAAGTATGCATATATAATTCTTGTCAGTACAGCATTTCATAAGCCATATACAGAAAAACAATCATAAATATTTCTTTACTCTTTTCTAGAGAAGATGAGATACGAACTACTGAGAAAGAACAGGTCCAGAATTTTAGTTCTAGTGATTTGTGTGACAAAATTATTGGTGAAAGATAAAAATCTCCTTGAAGGCAGAAAAAAGACAAATTTGGGGGAGCCTGCGTGGCTCAGTCGATTAAGCATCTGAGTTCTGCTCAGGTCATGATCTCATGGATCGTGAGTTCGAGACCCATTTCAGGCTCTGTGCTGACAGCTCAGAGCCTGGAGCCTGCCTCGGACTCTGTGTCTCCCTCTCTCTCTGCCCCTCCCTCACTCACAGACTCCCTTGTCCCTCCCAAAAATAAACATAAAAATTTTTTTTAATTAAAATAAAAAAGAAAAGAGCCAAATTGTGTGCGGTTTTCCGGTATATACTAGGGTATCTGCATGTGGACACAGAGGAGGGTAAAACTGAAACAGTGTCGCTTTATCAGGAATAATTATTCTCTTGGCTGTGGTCAAATATGTCAGGCATGACCTGCTGTTACAGTGATTTCAGGGAAGGGCACACTTGTGGAGGGCCAGCCACACAAGTCAGCACTGTGATTTAAACATTACAATATAAAATATCAAAATATCTGCCGCAGTAAGTAAATACCAATTTATTTTTAACATTATGAATAAACTGCTTGAGTCATAATTTTAAAAAGCCCATGGGGTGGGGAGCACCATAAAATGTACTTTACAATTAAGGCTGAATATTCAATCCTGCTAACTGTGCTTTCTGAGACAGAAGTCATGTATGGACACAAACTCAGAACCTCAGGGAGAAAATGTATAGTGTCTCAGACAGTATAAAATTATGGATGCACAGACAAAATTTCTACGTATAGCATTTTATCCTAAGGTAGAAATTAGCAATATTTTTCTGCAAAGGGCCAGCAAGCAACATTTTAGGCTTTGTGAAACCATATGGTTTCTGTCACAACTGTGCTACTCTGTGGTTGTGTGCAAGCTGTCGTGGACCAAACACAAACACATGAGCATATCTGGGTTCTGATAAAATGTTATTTACAGACACAGGAAGCAAGCCATAGTTTGCCAACCTCTGTCCTGAGGAATTAAGCAGAGTTAGCAAGATTTATTATATAAATACTCCAAAAACCTGTTATATATAAAAACCAAGGATGAAACACAACCAAAACGCCTATATAATGGAAACTAACAAAGTAATTATGGCAAATCCACACAATGGTATAATATCAGTTTTTTAAACTTTGGAATTTTAGTTGATTTTAGTAGAATATAAAATTACATGTGTAATTGTGATCCCAATGTCACTATATATAGAAATATTCCATATGAGAATCGTGAAAGAAATACATAAAATGTTGACAACATTTTTTGCTTTACATTTTCCCTTTTATCCAAAATTTGTACAATTAGTCAATATTAACTCTGTGGTCAGAAACATATTCTTACTTAAAGCCAAACCTAGTACAATTTAAATTTTCATCAAAATGTAACTAATTAAAATATTCATTTAACTAATTACTCTATTTCACTAAAAACGAGGAGGATAAACAAGTTGTGATGTGGGTTTAATTGAAACATATGACAACAAACGAGTAAATAGAAAAATAAATCAAAATAATGTATAGAAAATAACAGTAAAATTCAAAACTGGTTTCTTGCAAGCTGACAAAGAAATAAGAAGAGCCAAGATAACTTTAAATAAAGGAAGAACAAGGCCATCTTTTCACTTTGTGAGATATTAAAAATTATCATGAAGTTATTCCAACAAAAAAGAATGATACTGACACATGGCTAGACTAATCGATAACATCAATAACCTAGAAACAGACACAGGCCTATGGAAAACTTGCTATAGAGGGTTTGATCATAAGTGCCAATGTTGAATTTTATCTGAGCTGTGCTACCAGAAAACAGTGATAGTTAAGAATTTTCCCACCCTACCATTTTGTTCTCTGAAATTCCTCTCACACTTTCTAGAAAATGGCAATCTTGGGGCGCCTGGGTGGTTCTGTTGGTTAAGCATCCGACTCTTGATTCTGGCTCAGGTCATGATCTCACATTTCATGAGTTGAAGCCCTGCATGGGGCTCTGCACTGACAGCATGGAGCCTGCTTGGAGATCTCTCTCTCCCTCTCTCCACCCCTCTCCACATACTTTCTTGCTCTCTCTCCATCAGAAAATAAACTTAAAAAAAAATGGAAAACTAAAATGCCCTCATATATCCTTAAATAAGACCCTTCTGTATCCTTCCTCTTGACTCCCTAAGACTTTCAGATGATTCTTGTTTAACCACTCTCCAAGTCCCCTACCTTTACTTTGAGATGCTCATTCATTAATTTTCCTCCAACTGCTATATATAGCTTTATAGAATAAAAGTATCTCATTTTTCACAACATTTTGCCTTTCACAAATGTCAAATGGGAAAATATGTACCATGCAACATATGAGGTTAGAAAATTGGTTGCCCTTTTAAAATTAAAAAAAAAAAGTATCCCTTCTTCATAACATAGGCATAAATAAATTTCTATAGGTGTGAATACATAATATAAAAGCAAACTTTAAAATCTTTAGAAAAAAATATAGGAGAGTATCTTTACTGCTTCAGGGTAGGAAAACATTTCCCTAAACAAACACAAAAATGCACAACAAAAATGAAGAGTAATAAATTTCAGTATATTAAGACAAAAACCATGGAGTTCAAGAGCCAATTTAAAAAATGAGAAACACTGAATACAATGGAATAGGAAATTCAAAACGGAGTTTATTACCCGGTTTTCTACAGTTATTTTATGTCAGACTATTTCATAATAAATTAAGTTTGAGATTGAATCTTGGGCAATCTTCAGCTCTGGAGTGGAATATTCAAACCACTTAGAACTCTCAGCAATTAGTCAGCAGCCCTGTCCCAGATCAAACAGTGTCCAGGCTAAAATTACAATCTGTGTGTTTTAGTAGCCTGACTTAAAATCTTTTAAAAATAATCACAAGGGAGAGACAATAGTCTGAATTACCACCCCCTTGCACTAGTGACAGGAGGTATTTTCTCAGCCCAGTCCCAACTCCCAGAGCCCCTGGTGTTTTGCCTGGGTCTGGTCCAACCCCTGCCAATGCACAGCCTGGACAATTACCCTGGTCATCTCGCCACACGGAGAGTCTTAACAGCAAGACTCCTTCTCTCTCAGTGGGTCGCCTAGTATTCTCTCAGGAGTACAGCAACAGCTCCAATATCCAGGTTCTTTTAAAGTTTGCTGTTAGCGATAATGACATAATATATGTGAAAGGGGTATAAAAAAGATAAGCGCTGCTTTGGGAAAGAATGTAGAAAAAAGAGGCTGATAGGAAAGGCTTCCCACTGAGAAAATGAATTCAGTGGTGTGGAAAAGAGAATAATAAAACTGCCCCGGATTTGTATATCACTGTTTCTTCCTAAGAACACTGGGGGATTTCTCATTCTATTACTTCATTTTATCCTTGTAAACAGGTGCCCAGTGGAGACTGGAGCTTAAGATTTTTGAAGTTAGAAAACTGTCAAGTGGGAGGTGATAAGCAGTTTGTGCCTTATTGGCTGGAAATTGATATTTGTTTTGGGGCAGACCTTTCTTTATTCTGTGAGGGACAACTTGGATAATCTACTCTTTAAGTGATACAGATGTTAGGCAAATAGGTGAGTACTTAAATTATTCTTAGGGAGTCCTGACTCGATGTAATCCAAATTAGGACGCTTATGTGACAAATGTGAAGTGGGCTATTTACTACTCTGCCCTGTGTGTTTCTATAAGGCAGCAGCTTTTTCTAGATACAAATACTGAGTGTGGTGTATAATTGTGCCCCCCTGAACCCCAAAAAGAGATGAAGAAGTCCTAGCCCCTGTACCTGTGAATATGACCTTATTTGAAAACAGGGTTTTTGCAGATGTACTCAAGTTAAGATGAGGTCATACTCAATTAGGGTGAGCCTAATCCCTACTGCATGACTGGCGTCTTCAGAAAAACAGGGACATTTGGACACAAAAATACACAGGAAAGAATAGAATGTTGCCACTGAAGGCAGAGATTGGAGTGATGTGTCTACAAATCAAGGAAATCCAAGGATTACTGGCAATTTCCAGAAGCTGAATGAGAGACCCAAAACACATTTTCCCTCAGAGCCTCCCAAAGGAACCAACCTTATGGACACCTCAGTTTCCAGACTTTAGAATTATGAGAGAATACATTCCTGCTGCTTTAAGTATTGAATGTAGTATTTTGCTATGGCCACCTTAGGAAACTAATAAAAGTCAAATTTAGCACAGCTTAGTGTAATGCAGTTTCTCCTGAATCTGGATTCAGAGTATCTTATGCTTTAAATTTATATATTCTTTGTGATGTGTGTGTGTGTGTGTGTGTGTGTGTAGGAGAGAGAGAGAGACAGAGACAGAGAGAGAAACACCAAGAGGAAAGAGGGAACAAGTTCTGATTTAAGCAATTGCTTTTTCTTTCTTTTCTTTTTCCTTTTCCTTTTCCTTTTCCTTTTCCTTTTCCTTTTCCTTTTCCTTTTTCTTTCCTTTCCTTTCCTTTCCTTTCCTTTCCTTTCCTTTCCTTTCCTTTCCTTTCCTTTCCTTTCTTTTCCTTTCCTTCTCTCTCCTCTCCTCTCTTCTCTTTTTCATTAGCAGCCTAGACCAAATAGATAATCATATTTGATTCTTCTCCAAGTCCCACTCATTGAAAAGAAATCAAAGGACCTTAAATGAGTTGTCTCACATGGGTGTCATTTAATACAACATATCTGATTTAGGGAATGCACAGTCAGTTACTACAGTTTCTACATGGTGTTTGTGTGACCCAAACAACACCATACTCGTATGAGTGGGTGTTACACTCCTAAGTAATAGGCCTTCTCACTGCCAAGCATTCTGAAAATAAGTGGCAGGAAATTAATTGTAACTTGGACTCCAGGCGACTCTGTGGTTTAGGTGTTCCTCTTGTGTCTGGGAATGGAAGAAAGTTGGGTTCAGTCTTCTATTCATAGAGATCATGTATATTTCCTGTGATGTGGAATAAGCCAGAACCCAGAATGTAAAGGCCTGTGTATAGCTAGGCAATGGTTTGTTTGAGAGTTTTGTTATGTGGGATCGACGAATAGCTCCTGCTAGCAGTGGTTTCAAGCTACTTTTTTGTGTCACACTTACCTTAACATTAAGCCTTTATGAATTCCTGATAAATGTTATTTCCTGGTATGAGTTTTACCATGAAAAATATAGTAAAACATATGAGTTATCCATGACTGTGGCCAAGGAAGAAAACCATATCAATTGGGTAACCTGGTTTATTTTATTTTTTTTTTAATTTTTTTTTCAACGTTTATTTATTTTTGGGACAGAGAGAGACAGAGCATGAACGGGGGAGGGGCAGAGAGAGAGGGAGACACAGAATCGGAAACAGGCTCCAGGCTCCGAGCCATAAGCCCAGAGCCTGACGCGGGGCTCGAACTCACGGACCGGACCGCGAGATCGTGACCTGGCTGATGTCGGACGCTTAACCGACTGCGCCACCCAGGCGCCCCAAGGGTAACCTGGTTTAAATGCAGAAGTATGATGGCAAAGTAAAAAGACAGAACCATAGGGCAGATTGTTCTGGGGCATCCATGAAGCTTTCCAGGGGAACTCTCAAAATTATATAGAGGGTTGTCAAGAAGTCCAAATTTTTGACATACAGGACAATAGGAACTCTAGCTTTAATAATTTGGATATTCAAACCATATCATTTTTGAGGGGTCATCTTTACCTAGGGAGGCTTGCAATTCATTCTCTCATTCGTAAATTTCATGCTATCCAGTTGTATCTGGCACATGGTAGGTACTCAACGGAGACGCCTCAATAAAGCATTCTATGTTAAGGATACAACAAATGAGGAATGGGAAAGTTGGTAAGGTGATAGATTTGGTATGAGAGAGGTTGAAACTTCAGTACATGAGTCTGTGATAGTCTCCAAAAGTGGCCCCCACATTCCTTGCCTCTCTATACACAGATGTCCTTCCTCACTTTAAGAAATGGAACTTATTTTTCCTCCCCTTGGATATGGGCTGGCATAATGCTTTGACCAATAGAATGTGGTTAAAGTGACAGACTGGGAGGGGCACCTGGGTCACTCAGTTGGTTAAGCATCGACTTCAGCTCAGGTCTTGATCTCATGGTTCATGAGTTCAAGCCCCACATCAGGCTCTCTTCTGTCAGCAGAGAGCCCACTTTGGATCATCTGTCCCCACACCCCACCTCTCTTAAAAATAAATAAATATTTTTTTTTTTAAGTGACAGCCTTGGAATTAACTGATACCTAGGACTTAAGAGAACTAGCAGCTTTTGCCTCCTTACTCTTCAGGGGCTCACTCTTGGACCTCCCTCTCTTTAGATCCAGCTCCCATCATCTGAGAAGACTAAGCCACATAATGTGGAAAAAGACTGAAATGCTCTGATCAACAATTCCAGAACAGATCCCAGCCAAGAGCAGCATTGACTGCCAAGCCATGTCAGTGAGCTAGTTTGGACATTCCAGGACAAGGCCCCAGATGACTGCACTTCATCAAACATAAAGTGGAGCAGAACAGCTACTCATTTGGGTTCAGTATCCCACAGAATCACAAAAGATAACGATTTTTTTAAGCCACTCAGTTGGGGAGAAGGGAGGAGGTGTGATTTGTTATACAGCAATGAATTACTAACACAAATCCTAGTAACAATGAATTACTAAATAAATTAGGCTGCTAAAGCCATCTGATGCAAAAAAAGAGACAGTCTTTTCTTCCATATTAAATGATCAGATGATGAAAATCCTCTGGAATATCAGCAAGACTAAGACACATCAGACAAAAACTCTCTTGCCGACATTCTTTACATATGTATGGAAATTGAGAGGCATAATTATGCCAAGGAAAGTCACTTATAAATCTCTACTTCTAATATTTTTATAAGATGCTCATTTTTCATTGTTTCAACTGGACTTGACTTTCAAGTCTATGCAATCCAATGCAATGCAGAATCTAGAAAGTGAGAGCCCTGGCCTCATTATTTACATGACATTAATATGAACCCAGGAAAAGTAAGCTGGACACAATTTATTACTTTTACTTTATTTGCCCCTGCCTCAAAATCCAGCCCTCTGCCTTTGATTAGGGCTGGGATTTGTTGGAAATTTGTTGTCTATAAAATGCTTGGGAAAACAAAGGTTAGATATATTATGGAGGGAGAAAAAGCATTATGTGAATGTTGTAACCACATAGCAAACTTGAGTGTCATTCACCATTGCCAAGTTATTCACAAAATGGCAAATTTTCTTCTTCTCATATGAAAAATATAGACTGGCAATCAACTTAATTGTAACAAGTGGATGATTTTTCAGAGACTTCAGCTATGATTACTTCTCCCTCAAAAATTTACATTGAATGAAAATGACACCATAATGCCTGGAAAGTATAATAAGTAATAGACTCGAGAAAAATTATGACTCTCTAGAGACTATTAAAACTCTATAAACATTTTTGTACAGCAAATGAACCATTTTAAAATCAGCTTTTATAAAACATTTTCATGAGATCTTCTATGTCTTCGTATGATTTAAATTAAACTGCCTTGGTAGAAATCAGGGATTTTCTCTGACACTTTTTTTTTTTTTTTTTGTATAATGTAAAAGTAGAAGATCCTCTGATTTATAGTGTGATGTGTGGCAAGATTGATTAAATCTAGTCATAATCCTTAATTAACACCATTTAACTCTTCACTCTTCGCTCAGGAAGAGAAAGCCAAAAGAGCTAAGAGAAACATGAAATAATCAATGGTCAAACAAACACAGTAAAAAAAGATTCTCATCTGACATTCTCTTTTTTAAAGTTTATTTATTTACTTTAAGAGAGAGAGCGCAAGTGGGGGAGGGGCAGAGAAAGAAGGAGAGAGAGAATCCCAAGCAGGCTCCTATGCTGTCAGCACAGAGCCTGATGCAGGGCTAAGTCTCATAAAACAAGAGATCATGACCTCAGCCAAAATCCAGAGTCAGACACTTAAATGAGCCAACCCTGGTGTCCTGACATTATTTCCTCTACTTATTCTATTTTTTGCAAGTACAGCTCCTCTTTCAATCTTCAGAGACTAAAATCTATTACATAGTCCTTCATATGACTGAGGAGAGTATAAGACACGTTTAAACACTGTTCTTTGCCTTAATTCAAAAAGTTTTTCTCATATTTTTTATATTGCTGTGACAAATAACACTAATGAGCTAAATTAAATTAGCTGGGGTATTTGTTTTTATGGTTAAATACAATATTTCCAACTTTTATTTTTTTTTAATTTTTTTTTTCAACGTTTATTTATTTTTGGAACAGAGAGAGACAGAACATGAACGGGGGAGGGGCAGAGAGAGAGGGAGACACAGAATCGGAAACAGGCTCCAGGCTCTGAGCCATCAGCCCAGAGCCCGATGCGGGGCTCGAACTCACGGACCGCGAGATCGTGACCTGGCTGAAGTCGGACGCTTAACCGACTGCGCCACCCAGGCGCCCCAATATTTCCAACTTTTAAAACAGTTTTTGCTTCAATACTAAAAATTCATGATCCATGGGTGCCATTTATCATGCCATTTAAAATTGGGTAACAGAAAATCTGAATGTAAGACAATCTAACTTTAAATTATCCAGATATGCTCCTTAATTTAATGGTATCTACATGAATGTCTATGTCTTCCTTCTTCTAATGGTACTTATATATTTTTATTTGATACGTTATTATACATGACATATTTTAGAAATATGAATTATATATTTTATTTAAACAAAATATTTAGTTATCTTCCATGTGTATGGCAAATTTTGTAAAACTAGATATACTTTGACTCTTAACATTAAGAGGTACACTATTTTGCGCACATATGACACAAGACACGATTTCATTAAAAAATCACGTATTTAGGGGTGCCTGGGTGGCTCAGTCCGTTGGGTGTCCGACTTCGACTCGGGTCATGATCTCACAGTTCATGGGTTCGAGCCCCACGTTGGGCTCTGTGCTGACAGTTCAGAGCCTGGAGCCTGCTTTGGGTTCTGTGTCTCCCTCTCTCTCTCTCTCTCTCTGTCCCTCCCCCACTTATGCTTGCTCTCTCTCTCTCTCTCTCTCGGGTAAAAAAACATTAATAAAGTAAAATAAAACCATGCATTTAGACTTTTTTAAAGGAGAAATTTCAGAACATCTATAATTGACTACCCAGTAAAATAATTAGTATGCCACCACCCTGCATTGATTTCTGGGGTGTACATGAAACGATTATAGCCACTGAGGTACTATATTGGTTACTTACTGCTTCATAATAAACCCCACACAACTTGGTAGCTTAAAATACCATTCTTGCTCTCAGTTATTTGGGTCCAGCATTTAGGCAGAACTCATTGTGCTCAGCTCACCTCTGCTCCATAGTTGTATTTCCAGGGCTGACCTCAACCAAGGCTGTACGATTCAAGATGACTTCACTCATATGTCTGCCAGCAGCACTGTGTTGCCACAAAATGGATGGGACAGGCTAGCACAGCGAGATGTTCCTTTTCTTAGTGTGGGTTGGACTTACGTGTCCGGTGCTTTTAGTCTCCTTCACGAGGCCTCCCTTTTCACTTTGTTTCTTATCCCACAAAACCTCTCTTTCTATCTGGCTTGTCTCTATAGCATGATACCCTGGACTTCTTTACATGGTGATTGCGATGCTTCTGAGTGAAAGCAGAAGCAAAAAGCCTTCTAAATGTTGGTCTCAGAAGTCCCAGAATGTCACTTCTTGTACCGTATTGGTAGAAGAAAGTCACAAGGCAGCATAAATAAAAAATATGGGAAAATACACTCTACCTCTTGATGGCAAGAACAGCAAAGATACGGCGAAGGGCCATGGTCACAGAGGCACGATTTATTGGGGGGCCATTTTTAACAATCTACAAACAGGTACACAGCACTTTTCCTATTTTCTTTTTAATTGGAAGAAAATATGTTTCTCTTTGGGAAAGTGTTAGATGAATTAGCTAAATGTGTGCTATTTTGCTGTTTTCCTGATCTGCTTTTAGACTATAAATTTGGTAGAAAGGTTTTCCTTATATTACCATTTAAGCTCCTACTTAAAGCCTGTGGAGCAAAATAAGTGTTCATTTTTTTAATTAAAATGGAACTGCTAAAATGTCACTGGAATGTATTTTTTAAATATACAGTTGAAAATTCCAAAACAGTCAAAAACACTTTCTGATTTCATTTTCTCTCTCCTGTTCTTAGTGAAAGGCAAGTATAGATTTAGGTAATTTTTCCTGTAACCTTACTATAACCTCCACACATTTCCTTCTGAACTTCAATCAAGGCATCTCCTTTCTTAGCCTTCTTCTTTTTTAGTTTAACTATGATACTCATTTTAAGATTGTATTAAACCTCAAAGCGCAAAGAGGATACAGAAATTGGTATTCATTTCATAAAAAAAAAAAATTGATCGTATGCTATGTGTCAGGTACTGGAATTAATTTAATAAGGCATACTCCTTCACCCCGATGAGTTTCCACCAGGGAAAGCAAACATCAAACATCAAAACATCAAATATCAAAAAGTTAATTATGATGCAACTTGATAGCTACGAACATTACTGTTAAAACAAGTGTATTGAACAAAAAAAATGAAGGCACTCTATTACAAAAGATTTGGGCAAATATCAGTGGCATCTCTTGCTACAGACTGGACCTCACAGTGGAAGAGTCAAAGATATACCCCCGGGCTGTGTTCTCGTTAACCCCTGAAGAGGCATGTGCGTGTCAGCACTGAGGAGTCTCCAGAGCCTGTGCTTCTGGTGAGAGATGATGGCAACAACTTGATTTAGGATTGAAGTAATAAATAAAAGAAAAATGATATGTAAGAGATGTTTATAAAACTTGTTTATTATGTTATATATATATATATTATGTTTTATATATATATATATATACACACATATATATGTTTTGTATATATATAAATTCCTAACTATAATCTATATTTTAACTAACCCTATAGATTGGTAGTACAGACTGACTCTTCTCTCCTCACTCCCGGCTCTGGGGTTTGTATTGGCATCCTGGGAGAGTTGGAGCTGGTGTTTACATAAAACCAAGTCATTAAGGGAAAAGAGGGTTTAAGGGCCTCACTGGCCAAGAAGTACATTTTCTTCCTGTGCCTTATTTTCTTCCAGATTCAGCTGTGGACATCCTCCTCTGTGTCTTCTCTGAGCTTTGGAAGCTCAGATCGAATCAGGTGGAGGTGGGGGTAAGGAGTGATGGTCTCCGGTGTCCTTGCCTTTATCTTCACTGAAATGCGTGGATATGTTTTCTATGTTCGCCATAGCACAATCCAGTCAGACAGGGTAGCTCTTGTGCAACTGAAAGACCTCTTAGGCAGTGCTCTCCTTTAGCTAATTCTGTAATGGGTTCTCAGAAAAGTAGAGGAAATTTTGCCTGTTCACTATAGGCTCCTGTCTATATAGACTTACCATGACTTCTCCTTCTGTTGTACTCTTTGACCAATAAGATGGTGTGGGGCAAATTTCGAAGGTTGGTTGTACCCTAGCACAACAAGATACAGACACAGAAGGTCCCTGTGCTCTTGGATACCCAAACCTCTCTGGGGATTATAGTGCCCTATGGGGTTTTGACACTAGAAGGAGTACTAGAATGTATTTTCAAAGACATGACAGTGGCTAAAGCTACTGTTCTTCTTTCTGTTCTTCCTCCTCCCTTTTCTAGATTGAATAACTTATTATTATTTTTCTTTTCTTTTTTTTTTTTGAAAAAGAGAGTGTGTGTATGTTCAAGTGGGGAGGTTGGGACAGAGAAAGAGGGAGAGAGAAAATCTTAAGCAGGCTCCATGCCCAGCACAGAGCCAGACATGGGGCTCAATCCCATGATGCAGGGATCATGACCTGATTCGAAATCAAGATTTGGAAGCTTAATCAACTAAGCCACCCAGCGGCCCCTAGATTGAAAAACTTTTATAATTGTAAATAATCACCATTCATCTATACCTAATGCTTTTACCAGGACCTGCAAGGCACTTGATGCTTCAGAGAATAGGTGTTTTATATTCAGAGAGCCTTTCCTGGTATTGTCACTTCCATGTATGCTTTGAAACCTTACAGTGAGACACTGATTACTGATTTCCTGAAATCTCTGTAGTAATAGCCTTACTTTAAAGGTAATAAAGATAGAATTTTTCTTAGCTTCCTGACAGAGAAAGGAGAAGGTTCCTATTAAGACTGAAGAGAACTGAGGTTAGGATGGTAAAAGAATGGTTAGAAATTATTTGGAAAACCTTTCACAATATCAGTATGACCCATATAGATCTGAAGGAAGAATGAGATTGTTCCACAGTATTTGTCTGTGTTGGATGAAAGAATAAGAAATAAAGCATGAACCCAGGTAGCTTGCGGTATCATTCATCAAAATGGACAGCAGGAATGAAAGCAGGTTTGGGGAAAGACGATGAGCTGGGCGGATCTCAAAGTGTAATGTTTAAGAGTAATAACTCGGTCCAGATTTGAGATTGTTGTCACTTAGTATATTACTGAACCCATAAACAAGTAGTGCAAAGATCATGTACAAGAAAAAATAATGTAAATCAATCCATATGGTTCCAGTGATAAATGTTATTCGTGGTATAGTTTTTGCAACTTCTGAGGCAAAATCTGACCACATACACAAAGAATCCCCAGAAATCTTAGCAAAGATTGGAAACAGCAAGTTTCCCAGTCTCTGTACATGGAAGAAATCACTGGAAGAAGTGAGTTTTAAGTCAATTCTAAACAACAACAAAAAAGTAAGAGTAAAACAGTAAGACAGTTTTCATTCTCTAAATATTAACTATGGCAGAAACTACTGGTAATCTTTCAAGATCTACTCTTCCCTTCTTCCATAGTAATATTTAGGAAATTGCCTATTTTTAGCTGACTAGCCTGAAAAACAAATACCTTTCCTAACCAGTCAACATCCCAGGTCATGTGACTAAGTTCTAGCCAATGAGGTATAAGGGGAAATATTTTGTGTGCTCCTGCTTACTTTCCTCAAAACATGGCTGCAATGTATACTCTGTCCCTTCTTCAACATCTCTTCCTCCTCCCTATTGGTATGGATTTGTTGGAATTATGAATTAACCTTGGGAATGAAGGATGAACACGACAGGATAAGACAGAGGGACCCTGCCTGATACGTATTCTAAAGACACTGTGGAACAAAGTTGCCATATCAGTTCTGGAAAATCTACTCTGGACATGTATGTGAGAGAGAAATAACATTTTTTCTTGATTAAGCTGCTGCTTAATGGATTTCTTACAGCCAATAGTGATATATGAATTAACTATTTCCTTTCTCAAGATAAGTTCAACTCTGTGTGGAAAAACTAACCCGAAAAGCAAGTAAGAATTAGCAAAAAATCTGATAACTGCATCCTCATATGTTTCTGGAGGCAGATTCTCATCCTGACATTAAGTCAATCTCTTTGGCAAATTATTTTATTCATCTTTTGTTCATTTTTTAGCATCGTTTTCATACCATGATACCTTTCTCTTTCTTGCTGATATAATATAGATCAGAACTTGGATCTTCAGACCCTCTTATGTTTTAACGCTTTGCTTACACCATCTCAAACCAAATCATATTTAGTATATTTAGCTATTTCACTGCTTGATCTTTTAACACTTCCCTCAAGCTGTGAAATTTTTGCCACCAAAAATTTCCACCTTCCATACATGAAATTATCTGAAATGATTGCTACTTTACTGTTATAGGAGTTTAGTTGCCTCTTTCAATCTTTTGGGCAATACAGTGTGGTGGACTCTGAGGCCTTAAGGCCTTAGCTTCACCACTTACTAGCTATTGACTTAGACAAAATTACTCATCAACTCTAAACCCTCCTTTAGTTTTTTGCTTAAATCTTACATGGAGTATTAATGAAAATAAAATTACCTAACCCATGTAAAGCAATGAACTGAGGCCCTGTTATAATAAGGGTACTCTATATACCAATTGAAAATAGTAATAGATTTTAGTTCAACTTTGCAGTCTTGAGAAAAACAGTAACATCATCAGTCATCTTCCTTTTTAAGACAACACTGTGTACAATAGTACCTTTATTCAAAAAAGATTTCTGATTTTTTTTTAATGCCAGGTGTTGAAAGTACTATGTAACAGACAAACTTGGTCCCTATCATCACATGACTTCTCATTTGCTTGTTTGCATATAAAATTTAGTAGCCAAACAATTTATATGCCTTACTGGCTTGATACTCTTTCAGGAATTTAGTGCTCTCCTTATGTCTCTTTTCATATCTTTACATTGTCTCTTGGCAATTGTCTAGGTAAATGATATGCCTCAGTTTAATTTGTTTTATTTTTCTAGATATGTGTATATGACTACATAGTGCCTCAAAGATATTTGTTTAATTATGGACCATTAATTATTTGGGTGGCAACTCATAAATAAAAGAGAGGAAAAGAAAGTTGGAATAATAGTCTGAAAGCAGCATCTTTTGTTTTTCATAAAGTCAGATTCCAGTGAAATCTTAGATTGACTACTTTATTTATGTATCTGTTCACATTAAAAAAACAGACTTTAAAAGTTAGTATTTTTTTCTTAAAAGTACTGTTTGGAAATTACATATGAAAAGCATTCAGAAATCTTAGCGGCTTCTCTCTGTGATTTAGCATAAGAAGGAATGATGGACTATGGACCATTGGGAGAAGGGCTCAGCCGTACACACTCAGGACCTATGGTGTTTAGATCAGGCCTCTCTAACATGGCAATGCTTCTGTTTTCTCTGTCCCTTACAACAGGTTCTCCACGCTTGCTTACAACTCCCCACCATCAAAAAATTGATCATTTCTCATTGTCAAAATTGTTGCTCCTGATCTAAATAAACTTTAATTCCTTCCAGTGATGAAAAGAAAAATGGAAAAGAAACATTCTCTCTGCTACAACCTCAATTTGTCATATCTGTTTGCTTTTTCACCCAATGGAAGAAGTAGGTAAAATATGAAATAGCTCTGTCAGAAACTTGAAAACAGTATTAGTGGAGAGCTACTAAATAATCCCAAAGGGCATCATCAGATTTGCACCCCAAAAATCGTTTCTAGTTGATATGAAAAAGCCCATTTATTAAAAATGTGCAGCATATCACATTATACAGTATAAATCAACATAATGTGATATGATCTGACATCAAGTTAAAAAACTGCCTTTTTTGCTTCTGCTCAGACCATATGTTCAAATTATTAAAAATACCCACAAATGCTTATTATTTTTTTTAAACAAACTCAAGCTTCTCTCAAATAAACCATCTTGACTTATGTATTACTTGGGCAAAAAACTACTTTCTTCTCTTGAGCACTTTATTTTATAGATAATGTTTTGATTTTTTGCCAGGAGAGCCACACACATATACTCAAAAAGTAAACTACTGTCAAAGAGAAAAAAGTGCTACTGTATAGTGAAAAATAGAACTTATTTGGGAAAGAGTAAAGTTTACTTGTGATATCAGATGCACCATATAACAAAAGCTTCTGAGTATTTTACGTTACTTTGGACTCAGTATCCTATATGTATATGAGTCATTGAGTATCTAAATATGACTGTTGTTCATTGTCGCTAACTTTGACCTGAATTCTGTTTACAGAGCAATCTTTAAAAACTTGCTCACCCATGGGTAAATAGACGCTAACCTTGGAAAAAAAAAAAATATATATATATATATATATATATTCCATACAATTTATGGGAAAACAGCCAACTTGGCAAGTTTAAACATACACACACGCACACACACACAAACGCTGGAACATCTTGACTGGGTTGATGACATGACAGCACTGTAGTATCCTACCAGCTGGGCGCTGGCTGGGGTTCAGAAACGGACTCAAGACAGTGGAGCAGAATTCAAGAGGAGGCGGATCTCCACTAGAGTGACTGTTTTGTTAAAACCAGCAAGAAGACCATTTGCTACACCAGCTTTCCCTCATTCTGCCCTTAGCTGATTTCTTGTGGGCAACGGAAAAATGTGACATAAGGGGATACAATAGCATGTGAAATGATACTGCACAATCTGCTCAAGCTTCCATTGCAGTCTCCAGGCTTATTTCTCATCTTTCTCTGGATCCCTCCTGAGCTGATGCAAGCATGGAGTTCCAGAGTTCCATGGACTTCCAAGGGGGCTCCCTGCCTCCAGCAGGCTAAAGAATAGAGGGTAGAGGGGAGGCGAGGGGGCAGGGCATGTGAGCCACTAGGAGAGTTATTTGCTTCACTATCATTTGTTTAAAGATCAATGAAATGTCAGGTAAACTCACAAAAAAAAAAAAAAAAAAGAAAGGAAGGAAGGAAGGAAGGAAGGAAGGAAGGAAGGAAGGAAGGAAGGAAGAGAAAGAAAGAAAGAAAAAGAAAACACTTCATTTATAAAGGTTTTGAAAGCTCACTTTTGCCTTTTTAATGTCTCTGCACTTCTGGGTTTTTTCATGTCTTTTTAAGCTGACCCAAAGAATGCTGAAAAAGCAGGGAACAGCCATGCATGTAGTATTTTTCAGTCCAACCAGCAACACGATGCTTTCAAAATCTTGCAAGATAGCCCTTTCCCCCCAGACTTGCAGTTCAATTTTGCAAACACCAGAATTTCCATAGTTTTGATAAAGTTCAAGTAAGCATCCTCCAAATTTCAGTACTTATCTGGACCAGTGTGAACGCTGCATTTTTTTTTTAATTCACCCAGCACTAATTACCTTAATATTTTGAGATAACAAATACTGATCTGTAATCTTTCCTGGAGAAAAAAAAAATCTGAGGTTCCCATAAGAAATAGCTTTTTATTAATATCCTTGAGGATCTTGAAACATTGGGTATTGTTATGTCAGCACATCTGTGGATCCTGTTTGGGCAGAGAAATTAACTATCTGGCATTACTGATACAGCAGGGGAATTTCTTAGGTCCTTTGATGAGAGCAAAGTATAACTGTAATGAAAATTTAAGTTTTTTTTTTTTTTTCTCCCTTATCCTTCTCAATTTATACTGCAGTTATCTCTGGCCATTAGGAAAGTGAAGGAAATAGTGTAAATTTCTTAATAGCTAAATGAGGCCTGAAATAGACCTACACATTTAAAAGCCTGTAACCCTAAACACATAGAGAAATTAATTACCTCCAGCATTTCTTTAGGAATGACAACTCTTAATCCAACAATAATAATAAAGATCAAAAAAGTTTATGCTTTAATTTCAGAGCTAACATTCTTTAAAAAATTTACTTTTACTAATCCTTCAAGCTTGGTCAGCCCTGAGAAATAAAATGCTAAAAATCTTATAGCACTTACAAGAATTTGTTTTTGGTATATACTACCCCATTATGTTTGTAAAAGAAAATGTTTATTAGGAGTTATATATTAAAATATATAAGATAAAATAAATTCTAATTGCCTTAGCTTGAAAGAAAGGACTGTCCTTTACGGGAATGGTGATAACCCCTCAAAAGGCGGCCCTGGGTATCTGTACAAACTATCAACTCAGTCATTACACTCAATTCTCTTCTTATGTCGCAACTTATGTCTTTTTTTTTTTTTAAGTGATTTTCCTGATGGAAATTCCATGCCTTAATTGACTGCTTCTTTCTCTATACTTTATGAACTTTTATCTTCTCGTTTGTACTCAATTGTATTTCTCCTTTGCTATCTCAGCTCCTGGCTACATTTCACTAATCTGGTTTTAATTTCTTATAATTTCAGAATTCAAAGTAGATATTTAGGATAGTACTATAATAGTAGCAATACTAATAATAGCAAGCGAGGATTTATTGATTACTTATTGTATGTGGCACCTTGTGCTTCATGTACCGCATATGTGATCTCATTTAATCCTCATAATAACCTCATAAAGCAGTCCCTGTTATCTCCATTTAAGAATGAGTAAATTAAGGCTCAATGGATTTAAGTAAATTCAGCAACATCACAGAGTTAGTGAATAATAAAACTGGAAATGAAATCTTGTGTCTCTGGCTCTGACACTAGTACCCATCAACACTAAGATACTCTTCCTCTTAATCATCTCCAAGTTTTTTTTCTTTTCATCCCCAGTCTTAAGAAAGGTCATTATGAAATATCTCTGTAGATCATATACAAATTGAAAATATATCATGTTTAGCCCAACCAGGAAGCACAGTTTTAATATCTTGTATTAATTTTCTTATTATCCAGCTATCTCTGCATGGACAGATTTCATGTTTATATTCTGTTGATGATACTGCCAAATCTGTGTGAGAGGTACGAATCTGACAGTAACAGCAGCCCATAAAACTCAGATATTTATATATTAATTACATATATATGTGTATATGTGTACATATGCATGTAATATATATAGTTATATATCTATCTATATCTATCTATATCTATATAGATATAGATAGATATAGATAGATATAGTTTATTTATTAGTTTTTATTTTTGAGAGAGAGCAGGGAAGAGGAGAAGAGGGAGGGAGAGAGAGAGAATCCCAAGCAGAGTCCATACTCAGAGCCTAACATGGGGCTCAATCCCATGACCCTGGGATCATGACCTGAACTGAAATCAAAAGTCAGATGCTCAACCAACAGAGCCACCCAGGAACTTTTTTTTTTTTTTAATGTAATTCAATTTAATTTCTAGCATGAGCTTATTCCCATCATTGTATGATAACAGAAAATTCGATCTACTCAATTCTGATTTCTCATGGCTCAATCCAGTCATTTCCCAATCGTTACTGCCTTACACCATAATGGCATTTAGTATTAAAATTCTATCTCCAATGTGTCTTTTTCTCCCTAGAGAAATACTGAGATGATGTCATTTCATAATTTAGATTGAATATACAGGAATGTCATCTTTGTCTTCCTGTCTCATTTCTCCTTTTCTTCCATTTTAATGTTATCTTATCAGGCCATTTGCAGAATAATGAAGTGGTATCTGAGATATTTGTGGGCTTAATTATGGCTTTTAGTTGGCTAACTCTGTTACAGTTAATCCACTTATATTTCACTTATGTGCTTATTTCATCATGGCTGGGGGGAGGTATAAGGTATATCCAAGGGCACATTCCCTCCTAACTTTTATGATGCCTCCATGAAGAACATGTTGGCTTGCTTTCTCTATCAAATGTTAACAGTATCCCACTTGAGAGCCAAAGGAACTTTGGGATTCCCTCACAAAGCACTCAAAATACTAACTTGGGTCCTCTTGTTTTCAAAGTGAAGAATGCTTATATAAGAGAAATGCAGGCCAATATCTCTGATAAAGATGGATGCAAAAATCCTCAAAATTCTAGCAAAATGAACCCAACAATACATTAAAAAAAATCATTCACCACGATCAAGTGGAATTTATTCCCAGGATGCAAGGGTGGTTCAATATTTGCAAATCAATCAACGTGACACAATCACATCAGTAAGACAAAGGATAAAAACCTTATGATCATTTCAGTAGATGCAGAAAAAGCATTTGACAAAGTATAATATCCATTTAAGATAAAAACCCTCAACAAAGTAGGTTTAGAGGGAACATATCTCGGAAGATCACATATGAAAACCCCTAGCTAACATACTCAATGAGGAAAAAAATGAGAGCTTTCCCCCTAAGTTCAGGAACACGACAAGGATGTTCACTCTCACCACTTTTATTCAACACAATACTGGAAGTCCTAGCCACAGCAATCAGACAACAAAAAGAAAAAAAGGCATCCAAATTGGTAAGGAAGAAGACAAACTTTCACTATTTACAGAAGACATGATACCAAATATAGAAAAAGCTCAAGAATCCACCAAAAAACTAGTAGAACTCATATATGAACTCAGTAAATGTTGCAGGACAAAATCAATCTAAGAAATCAATTGCATTTCTATATGCTAATAATGAAACAGTAGAAAGAGAAATTAAGAAAATAACCCAAATCATTGCATCAAATATAATAAAATACCTAGGAATAAACTAAATCAAAGAGGTGAGAGACCTGTACTCTGAAAACTATAAAATATTAATGAAAGAAACTGCAGATGACAAAGAAATGGGAAAACATCCCATTCTCATGAATTGGAAGAATAAACATTGTTAAAATATATACACTACTCACAGCAGTCTACACATTTAATGCAGTCCCTCTCAAAATACCAACAGAATTGTTCACAGAACTAGCTCAAACAATTCTAAAATTTGTATGGAACCACAAAGGACCTTGGATAGCCAAAACAATTTTGAAAAAGAACAAAACTGGAGGTATCATAATTCCGAACTTCAAGTTATATTACAAAGCTATAGTAATCAAAACAGTACGGTACTGGCACAAAAAAATAGACACATAGATCAATGGAACAGAATAGAAAACCGAGAAATAAACCCCCAATTGCATGGTCAATTAATCTTCGAAAAAGGAGGCAAGAATATACAATGGGAAAAAGACAGTCTCTTCAATAAATGGTATTGGGAAAACTGAACAGCTACATGAAAAGGAAAGAAATTACACCACTTTCTTACATATTTGAGCTTCAAAGTAAATTCAAAATGGATTAAAGACCTAAATGTGAGACCTGAAACTATGAAAATCCTGGAAGAGAGCACAGACAGTATTTCCCTGACACTGGCTGTAACAACATTTTTCTAGAAGTATCACTTGAGACAAGGGAAACAAAAGCAAAAAAAAACTATTGGAACTATATCAAAAAATGAACAAACAAACAAAAACCCTTCTACACAGCAAAGCAGACAATCAGAAAAACTAAAAGACAGCCCACTAAATGGGAGAAGATATTTGCAAATGACATACCTGATAAAGGGTTAGCATCCAAAGTATATAAAGAACTGATACAACTCAACACCCAAAAAACAAGTAATCCGATTAAAACATGGTAAGAACACATGAACAGACATTTCTCCGAAGAAAACATAAAGATGGCCAATAGACACATGGAAAGATCCTCAATATCACTCATCATCAGGAAAATGCAAATCAAAACTACAATGAGATATCACCTCACACCTGTCACAATGACTAAAATCACAAACAAGAAATAAGTGTTGGTTAGGATATAGAAAAAAAAAAAAAAAAAAAAGGAACCCTAGCGCACTATGGTGGAATGCAATCTGGTGCAACCACCGTGGAAAACAGTGTGAAGTTTCCTCAAAAAGTTAAAAGTAGAACTTTTAACACAATCCAGCAATCACACTCCTGGGTATTTATCCAAAAAACACAAAAACACAAATTCAAAGGGATACATGCACCCCTTTGTTTATTGCAGCATTATTTACAATAGCCAAACTATGGAAGAAGCCCAAGTGTCCACTGATAGATGAATAGATAAAGAAGATGTGATATATTAGAATATATTAGAACATTATTTAGTCATAGAAAAATAACGAAATCTTGCCATTTGCAATATCATTGAAGGAGCTAGAGATTATAATGCTAAATGAAGTAAGTCAGAGAAAAATAAATACCATATGATTTTATTCATATGTGGAATCTAAGACACAATACAAATGAAAAATAGGAAAAAGATAGAGAGAAAGAGAGAGAGAGAGAGAGATGCAAACTAAGAAACAGACTCAACTATAGAGAACAAACTGATGGTTACCAGAGGGGAGGTGTGAGGGGGGATGGGTAAATTAGGTAATGGGGATTGAAGACACTTAACACGATAAGCACTGAGTAATGTATAGAATTGTTGGATCACTGTATTATACACCTGAAACTAATATAACACTATATGTTAACAATACCAGAATTAAGATAAAACAACTTAAAAAAAAAGTGAAGTACGTTCTTCTCCTTGTGTATTTGTGTATAAACTGGACTTTCTGGCTATTTTCCAAAAATAAAGGGAAAAAAATAACTTTATAGTGAAAAAACATCTCAAGTACCACCACCCCCCCCCCCCCGCCCAAATGATTGATGGAGGTTAACAACTAAGGATAAGTCATATTGATATTCTGTATCATGATAGGATGACAAGGGCAACTCTTCTCCATGGTATTCTTCTCAATACCCATTAGAAACCATCAGATAAACCAAGCTGAAGAATATTCTACAAAATCATTAGTCCTCAAAACTGTCAAGGTTATTTAAAAAAAAAAAAAAAAAAAGGCAAACTTGACAAACAATCATAGACCAGAGGAGACTAAAGCAACATGACCACTAAGCAATTACAGTACCATGGACTGAATCCTTAGACAGGAAGAGGACATTTATTAGTGAAAAAATGCATGATATCCATGTAAAATCTGTATTTAGTCAATAGCACTGTACCAACTTTACCTTCATAGTTTTGACAGATGTAACATGATTGTGTAAGTTGTTAACATTAAGGAAATTCGGTGAAGGATATATGGAAATCCTGTACTGTCTCTGCAACATTTCTTGCAAATAAAGAATTACCACAAAATAAACAAGTTCAAAACAACTAGGCAAAAGAATTGTATACACCCGGTACATGAGAGGATATAATAATTGAGGTACAGGAAAAACAAACAAACAAACAAACATATGAGCCATCCTAAGTGACAGTACATGAACTGATTCCTTGTCACACACTAAGGAAAGAATGGGAACTCCACCTAGGTGAGCAGAGACATCTTCACTCCTTTGTTATGTGTTGGTATATTATGAGATATTGCATTTTTTTAAATGTGAACACACAGACTATATTATCTAAACAGAAGAATCTCTAAATATTTTGAAAAATAGCAGATCTTTCGAAGGAAAACCTTGCATACCACACAGAGATGGTTCACATGTCATTAAGAATGCACTTAAGTAGTTGTCAAAGATAACAATGAGTTACATATTTTCCCTTTATAAGAATAAATATTCCAAAAGTGCCACATTTTAACAATGAGTAAAAATGTAGTTGCTTTTCAAAGAACCTCCTGCTATAAAGGGAACGTTGTGAAAGGGCTGTTTTAAAACATACCCATCTTCAGATAAATTTGTTGCTGAAAACAAAGTGTCACCTATACAAATTCTCATATCAGTATGCTTTAAAAACTTAGAATTCTTATTGTCTATTTTGATTTATAAATCTTCCAAATGAATTTCTGTGACTGCCTTTGAGCATATTTTATAAAAATACTGTGCTTTCTACCCAAAAGAACAACTGACGAATATCAAGGAAGCTCAAAACCTAACATCTGATTTCAACAAAATATTTGCATTATTAGTGGGTAGGATTAAAACATGAGTTTCAAGATTTAGTAAATGCAGGCAACATGTATTTCGTCTATTTGGATCTATGAATTTTTACCACTTGACTTTTGCAAATGACACTCATTAAACCAATAGACAGTATTTCAATAAAGAGAACTTAGATCTGCAAATCATTTTCTAGGATGGAGTTTTAAATCAAGATATTTATGATGCTGCTTCTGCATATTTAATCACGCTGAGAGTACCAAATAATTTTAATAAAATTTTTAAAAGTTTTTAATACTGCTATAAATAGAACAGAACATTTTCTAAAAATGTTTTTATCTCATCTTTATCTCATCCATCTTAATTTCATGGCTTTTTTATGTGTATTATTTAACACAAATATATGACTATAGTAATACATGTGTTTACCTTGTAAAGATTTTTATAAGTGCATAAATATTCACATGTCAAGAAATAATTGACTTTTTAAACTAGAGATTATTTCTTAAAAAAATAAAATTGGGAACAGCTATGTCTGGATCTCTCTACTCCATTGCTAAAACTTAAGGAGATTTCCAATACAGAGTGGAACATGGGCAGTGATGAACAGTTAACAGGCATTGAACTCTTCCTCTCCAGCTCGTCATCTTGTTTCTTGGTAGAGAACAGGGAAAGAAGAATGATTTTAAGCAGGTTAAATATATTTTCAAACTTCTCTGTCTTACATCAACTCTTGAACTTATGGGTTCAAAATTAGGGACTATTATTTACTGTCTTTTAATTTTATACCTCTCTCTGCCCCCTCCCCCCAGGGAAAATGGCACCTCTCTATCTCTGCATTAAAAAGAGTGGTCCTCAGAAATAGTTATTTGACAATGTAGATATTACCGTTTCAGCTCATTTGTACACAGTTCAGATACAGATAGAAAATAAACTACTCTCAGACTATTTAAGGAATAAAATCTGTCTTGAGGCAGGCCCATCTTAGATGGTTCACAAAGAAATGTGAAGCTGTATTTCCAAGGCAGCCTCAGCTAAGCCCAGGACCTGGAGCCAAAGGGCAGCAGGCAGCAGGGTATTGCAACCTGGAGTGGGTGTGCTTTCATACAAAAGAAAATCATCATGCGAACCGCACGTGCCAATGTGGCACAGATTTTAAAGAATGAACCCTCAGGCCCTGAAAAAAATTAATGAGTTCTGCCTCTCCTTTCTGTGACCTTTTAGTTAGGTTTTTATGGGAATTTGTTTTCTTTGTTTTAGGCTGAGCTGTTCTGGGAAGAGTCACAGTGGGATAGTGAATCTGCAAAAGTGCTCTCATGGCACAGATTTTGCAATCTACCACTGAGCTACTGGCTCCTGAGTACTTGAAGGTCCTGACCTAGGCAAATTTTTGTAGAAGTCAAATATTGTCTTACAAAATCCAACCCAGGGCTCCTGTTTCTAGGTGTTTTCCTCTTTCAAAGTGTGTGTGTGTGTGTGTGTGTGTGTGTGTGTGTGTGTGTGTGTGTTTTCCTGCAAAGAAAAAGGATTTTCTTCTGCTTGCAACTCCTTTTTCCATCTTTCAAACCCTGCTTTCAGTAACAGTTCAGATGAATTCACTCAACATGTTGCGAGAGTAGAAAATAGGGACAAGAGCAACAGACCGAAAGTCAGAAAATCTGGCCTAAAAATCTGACATTGCCACTTACTATGAGTAGTCACATTTTTGCCAAATTAATCACATTTTTCCCCCTCCATTTCTTATCCTATTATATAGGGTTAATAACCTCTGCTTTGGTTCAAGTGGCAGTCATGTATATTGTGACAGAGCATTGCTTCAACTTCGCTTCCTCTCCCTACTCAGCAGGCAGTGAACTATGAATGGGATTGACCCTGCCCCAGATCCACAATGCATCTCTGCTTAGTCTAAGTTTATCAGCTAATTTCATCTTTTTTTTTTCTTTAGATCGTTTGTTTCTTTATGAGAGACATAGAACATGAGTGGGGGAGAGGGAGAGGAAGAGAGAAATAAAAACACTTTTAGAAAAAAATAATACATAATAACATTTTTATCTCATCCCAAGCAGGCTCCAAACTCTCAGTGCAGAGCTTGATGAGGGGGTTCAATCTCACAAACCGTGAGATCATGACCTGAGCTGAAATCAAGAGTCCCACGTTTGACCTTTGAGCCACCCAGGTGCCCCAACGCCTGGATAGACAAGAATTTAGGACTATGTCAATAGGCCTGATTTCTTCCCATAACAATTGGTCTAGTGGCTTGGAAATAGTTTGCCGAATCAGCATGGAAAGAGCATCTCTTCTTCAAGTTACATGTTGTGTGTGTATGAACCTCGCCCAGAGTCAAAGGTTATTCAGCAATATGAAATTAACCCTGGCAATATTAAAACTATCTAGTATTTTCCAAACGATTGCATTCAGAGCATTCTATATCCTGCAAAGCTATTAGGAACTGCAATTAATCCAGTCTAATGAGCCTAACGCCATAGCCAATCACAGTCCTTGCAATATATACTGTCGTGGGAAAACTACAAAAATAGATTTTCTGCTTGGCAATTTGTTATCAAATTATTCTGTTTTAGTTGACTTTGCCTAAACACAATTCTTCAAATTTTGTTTAAGGATTCAGAAAATATAAAACTGTGATATAAATTAGAAATAGGCAAGAAAGAGAAAAAAACAAAGAACATAAACACGAATAAAAATATTTTTAAAACGCTATATATTGAGGGGCTCCTGGGTGGCTCAGTCAGTTAAGTGTCTGGCTCTTGGTTTCGGAGCAGGTCAAGACCTCATGGTTCGTGAGTTTGAACCCCTGACAGTGTGGAGTCTGCTTGAGATTTTCTCTCTCCTCTTCTGTCTTTCCCCTGCTCGTGCTCGGTCTCTCTCTCTCTCTCTCAAAATAAATAAATAAACAAGAAAAAACATAAGAAAAAAATGTTATAAATTGATACATGCATGCAAAGAATAGATTATAAATATAATTTTCAGCCAGGATAGTAAATTTGTTTTATATACAATTTGAAGTTTAATAGTTTGGAGATGTCTCCCTATGGTACTGTGTTGATAAATATTCTTCACTGCATCTTAATACTTCAGGAATGCATGCTTTATTATTAATGATAACTGCCTCCATTCAATAAGGAACCTGTAAGTAGAAGATACTGGGAGACAATCTTCCTGTTTCTGCTCATCACTGATAGATTTTGTATAGGAAGAGGCCTTAGAAGATAGAGATAGTGTCTCCCTTGGGAGCAAAGGCCAGGTTTATGTACTACCCAGTTTAATAAAGATAATGTCTCATGCTGGGCAAAGGTCAAGTAGGCTGACTGCCCATTATAAAAGATTTTTGTTTCCTGTGCTGAGAGTTCTTTTCCTGTAACAGAACCCAGTGCATGTACGGAGAGACCCAATCATCTGACCCTCTCTGCATTGCCCTGTGGGAATTGAGGTTCAAGCAATCAGCACAAATACTGACACTTCTGGCCTTGCTATCGCTGCAAGTACTAACGCCATCTGTCTGCGGTCCAGGAGTCTCATGTCTCCTACCTACATGCAGGAAACTGTGGCAAGTTACATTTGAGTTGCAAGCAGAGTAAAATTTCAGCCCCCTCACAGTTCTTGATATAACAGTCTGTATTTGCTTTCTATTGCTGCATAAGAAATTATTACAAACTTAGGGACCTAAAACAACACTCACTCATCAGTTCACACTTCCTTAGTACAGAAGCCCAAGCACAGGGTGGCTAGGTTTCTGCTCAGGTTTTACAAGCCAAGAGCAAAGTGGTTCTGTTAAAATCTGGACTCTCTAGGGGCATCTGGGTGGCTCAGTTGGTTAACTGCCTCTTGATTTCAACTCAGGTCATGATCTCATGGTTTGTGGGTTCAAGCCCCGCATCAGGCTCTGTGCTGACAGTGCAGAGCCTGTTTGGGATTCTCTCTCTCCCTCTCCCTCCCTGCTCCTCACCACCCCCTCTCTGTTTCTCTCTCAAAATAAATAAATAAACTTAAAAAATTTATCCTGGATCCTCCAGGGGAAGGATGATTTTCCAAACTCTTACTTTTTGGACAATTTTAGTTTCTTGCAACTGTAGAACCAAGGTTCCCATTTTCCTGTTGTGTTGGTGACTACTCTCAGCTCATAGAGCCCACCCATATCCTTGCCAATAGCCCTATCTATCTTGATAGCCAGAACAGAAAATATACAGCAAATTGAATCCCTCTTCTCCTTGGATCTTTGACTTCCTCTGTCTCCAGCCTCTAGATACATATTTAAAAGGCTCCTATGAGTAGGTCAGGCCCACTCAGATAATCTTCCTATCTTAAGATCAATTAATTTGGGACCTTAGTGACACCTGCAAAATCTCATCTCTCCAGGATCCCCCCCCATATTCAAGCATGTAAGGAAAGCATGTAAGGATAAGGGTCACTGGAGACCATGTTGGAATGCTGCCTATCACAGAGTTCCAACATTTGTTATCCTGCCTATCTTGGAAAACTCCCCCAGGTGTCTCCTTGACTCTCACATGACTACCACCCCACTTCACTTCTAACCATGGCCAAGCGTCAAGCCATGCTCTGAAATGCCAGCTGGGTGTCCTACAATTCAATGTGACACTAACCAAAGTTAGTGCAGACCTCTCAGGTTAACATGCTCAGGCTGACAAGACTACCACCCCCACTGCCTCAGATGTTAGTCACAAGCTTCAGGTCGTCATCGGTGCTCCTGAGTGACCGGCTATATACTGGAGGTTTTCATGACCCCCCCTCTTTGGGTTTCATCATTTGCTATAACAGCTCACAGAACTCAGAGAAATACTTAGTTACGCTACTAGTTTATTAATGTAATAAACCAATAAAGCATGGGGCCTCTGTCACCATAGCTTTGAGGTACACTACCCTCCTGGCACATGAATGTGTTCACCTACTTGGAATCTTGGGATTCTTATACTCTTAGGATTTTTATAGAGACTGCAATCACATAGTAATGATCAACCACTGACTCAATCTCCACCACCTCTCCCCTTCCCAGGTGATGGGAGGTAGGGCTGAAAGTCCCAAGCTTCTAATTATGGTTTATCTTTCTGGTAAGATAGTGCCCATTTCAGCACCCATTAGGAATCTACCTAGAAGCCCACTAAGAGTCACCTTATCTGAACAAAAAATATTCTTATCATCCAGGAAATTTCAAGGGATTTAGGAGTTAAGTGTCAGAAACCATGGTCAGAGATCAAATATTAGAACAAAAGACCTTTAGTGTTCTTATCATTTAGTGCATTATTAGGATTTTAGGAGCTCTGTGCCAGGAACGGAGGACAGAGACCAATATATATATTTTCTACTATGTCACAATGACCTAAGTTTTCAAACAACTAGTGGAAACTACACATTGAAATCAGTTCTTAAAATAACGCTATCCTGGGATAAACATGAGCCAATTAATTAGAACAATAGTTTCGTTTGATATTAGAAATAAAGTTTTTGATTATCACTTCCTAAAAGAAATGCTGCATGCTGTAATGTATAACATCCTCAACAACATTCTGACAATGAACACCATGATAGGATCCATAGGTGTATTTCTCATAACATGTTTTCAGCACAGACCGATGGAAACACACCACAGTAGAATTCAACAAAAGCAACCGTATCAGGGCTCATTTCAAAGAATTGATATGCATGGTGCTTTGCCACTTAGTCTTAACCCTAAAGGTAAATAGATGTTGTGTAGCAGGTTAACAATGTGAAGTCACGCCAAGGACAAGCAAACAGCATAGTGGTCAAGACAGTAGGAAGTGGGGGCATCTGAGACCAATCAGAAAGAGCACAGCACATCTAATGACAGCCAATGCATAGTGTTTAAAACACTGCACCTGACAAACAAAACACATCTTCAGGTTTCAAGGAGGCAGTTCTAAGTTGTAACCTTTAATATGTCTTCATGTCATTCAAACAATCTCCTATATTGTCATCTTATTTGAACTTCAGATTATGCTTGTCAGTGAGTTCAAGATGGTATTCCTTGGAAAATATATGGAGCCTAGTAATCAAGTCAAAGCCAGATAGGACTTAAATAATGAAAGTTACTATTAGTTTTCAATTTTTGTTGGTTTTTGTGATATTTCAGCTCAAATTCTGTTGGCAGCTATATTGATATTTAGATAAAAAACGTTTGAGCTACTGATAGAATTATCTCCTTTGTGAATGTATTTGAGATTAGGGACAATGATATGCTTGTAAAGGAAACTAGTTTAACAATCCTTAGAATTTCACATGAAAGTTTAACTTATAGTTACATATTTTTAAGCTTGTGCTAAGTAGAGTTGTCAGAAATGGAGAGCCAATGAATTTAATGATATATCATTTTGATGAAATACAAATTTATATGTCAGACCCCTGATGTCTACTTGAAATTTCCTCTTAAAATTTTACAGACGTCTCAGATAGCACAGAGGTGAAGAGAACACTTTGTTACTTCCTCAATGTCACATCTTCCCTTATTCAGTAAGAGGTCCCCCACCCATCAGTGGAAAATCAGTAGTTATTGGTATTTTCTCTTTTCTCTCTCATTGTAACTAATCATAAAGTATGTCCTGTTATTCCACCTCCAAAGTATAACGTAGCTCCAATGTCACCATCCTTGTTCAGATAATTTTTCATCTTGAATTATATAAAACCATCTTAATTATACTCCTATTCCTTCCTGAGTTTTCCCTTCTGTTCTCCAAATCCTACAAAAGTTATCTTTCTAAAATTAATACTAATCAGGTACTGCCACAAACTCACTTAAAATGCTTTACTGGCTTATTTATAACACCAAGTATACTTCCACCTCAGGGCCTTTGCATCTACTCTTCCCTCTGTAAGGGACATCTTCTCCTAGAGACCTGCTTGACTTTGTACATCATTGCTTTTCATTCTTTACTTATGTCCCTTTCTTAGTGAGACTTTGAATAACATCCTACCTAAAATAATGACTCCCCACATCTCTTTCCTTTTGAATTCCTCAGTACTCCTCTTTTTGTAACAGACAACATCTTTTACTTATTTATTTTGTTTATTGTTTATCTCCTCCTCCAGAGTATAAACTCAAGGATGAATGAAGATTTTTGTCTATATTTGTCCCTGAGGGAATATTTATCTTTCACCCTTGATACACTAGTTACAGCTCTTCCTTTAACACCTAGTTTAAATATATATAATATAATACAATATAATATAATATGATATAATATTTTGACCTTTCCATCTAGAATCAATTCCCTTTAATGTATTATCTATTTTAGCCATTTTTAAAAACTATAATATCACAATTTAAAATCATTTTTCTTGGCTTTATGCCCCTAGCAATCAGTATTTGTCAAATGACTAACTGAATAAATGAAGGAATAAATACATAAAGTGTAGGATATAAATGATGAGTAAGGGTACGTGGGGCTAGGGGAAGGTTTTGTATATGAAGAACTTTGACATAATGTATACTTTTTCAAATCCTTTTATTGGTTTGGTTTTTCCAGAGGTATCACATTATTTCTTTAAAGAATCAACCTTATACACAAAGATCATATGTTCTGATACTCCGAATAAGTCTCAGAATTAAATTCCCATTCTAATTCTTATTAGCCATGCAGCCGTGGACAAGTCACTGAACACTAATTTCTTTATTAATACAGTTAGGATAATTATACCTTCATTATAAGTTTAAATGTGGTAACATTCAATTAATGGTTTTGTTTTTGTTGTTAATAGTGTAAAAGGAAAATGCTCATAGAAGTGGGTGAAAGCTCTTTTGACTAAGAAAAAAAAATACAAGCTCACACAGCACTAAGCACCCTGGGGGTAGATAAGTTACAAAGATTAGGGTTTGCATAATTGGTGTAACTCATAGTTTGCATTAACCTTATGAAGGGCAGCCATTTTTCATAGGTGTTGAGAATAATGTTAAAGAATACCAAAGCCTAAGCCCTAACAATCATGAAAGTTAGCATGGATTATTAAGCTAATTAAAACACTGGGGCTCTGGAGACCTGAATTTTAATACACATTTTGCCACTAACTTATAATGTAACCCTAGGCAAAAGAGCAGGTCTCTTTATTCTTTGCTTTCTTCATTTGTGAAGTGAACATTACCTTCCAGAGGTGGCTGTGCTGCATAGCAATGAACTGATAGAAAGTACACTGTAAGAATGGCATCCTTACGATAATTGTAAAAGTGTAAAATGAAAAGGATGTGATATGGTTAAAAGAAACCTGCAGATAGACATATTAGCCTTATTTCTTCAATTGGTCTATTGTTCACAAAGGAATGGGATCTTTTTTTGCTATTCATTTACTCCTCCCTATCCCCACTCCCACTACACCCCCACAAATAGTACCCAAAATTAAGTGATAAAACTTTTCCGAATATGCCAACAACCTAAAAACTACAACAATTATGGCTAGCAAATATTAATTAAGATCATATCTTTACCAAATTTATCTTAAAATGTGAGGTATACCAGAACAATCATATCTATCACTCTTTAATTAAAGCTCTGATGTCTATGGCCACTGTCACTCTTGAATGACCCCACCCCCACTCTACCACCACAAGAAGCTTAATTAGGAAGTTAGGGTTCCAGTTGATGAACGAGTGTAGCACTCCCTGTACTAAATGCTGTACCAGAATATAAAATGGATGGATGTCATCATGGTGTAAAATATGGGCTTGGGTTTAAGATAAATTAGCCTACCTGTAGCACACTGCAATTTTCTATGCAAAATTAATTTATTTTACCTGCCAAATTACTGTACATTTATTTAATTTGTACAATTTATACATTTTATTCACAGAAACTTTCCATATGACAGTAAGGTGACTCTTGATTGCTAGGTGTTTGTTACACCGTACATATAAAAAATCTTTTTCTGCACTCTTGCAAATTTCCCATCAACATGAAGAAGAACAGGAATTCAGCACATTCTTCCTACTCTTTTATGTAAATATTACTAGTTACTCAAAGAAAAGCCTTATTTTTCATTTAAACACCTTTAACAAAAATTTATCTTCTACTCTTTAGAGAAGCATCTAAATTAATATACAGAAAGCCCACACTATGCAAGATAATCTAGATTCAGTATCCCTCACTCAACAATCACACTTACCTCTCAAGAGATCTAAACTTCCTTTTTCTGTTTAATCACACTTATATGCTTTATTGTAATGCAGTAGTAGGTTACTGATTTGGGCATATTCTTTACAGACTATATGACCTCCCTTTAAAGTTCTATGTATAGAGAAAATGAAAATAGAGAAAAGAAAACTTACAGAACATTACATGAGAATATGTTAACCACGATCTACCCAAAACCTCCATCACACCAAGTTGTTGCAAAAAGAAAATGAAGAAGTACTATTTATTTCAAACGAAGGGACTTCCCACATGAAAAACAAAGCAAAACATTAGAAAGTAGGTCAGGTTGTACTGAAACAGACTGTGTTCTGTGTATCAACCATGAAAACAAATTCACTAAGTAATAAGTGATAATAAATGAATCCTGTTTATTTTGAAGTAAAATGTGACATTGTTAACATTACCACACACTTTCTAAAGTCATAATATAAACCAACACTGCTGTGAATATTTCCTGTGCTTCATCAGAAAAGACAACCTCAAGTACTTAGACATCCCCCTAATGTTATTTGTTTTACAATTCTAGCAGAGCTCTTAAGGCTATTAGGAATTCAGGAGTGAAGCATGAATATATTAAACCTCTCATTAAGGTATTCCAAAAATTGTTGGTTTCATTTGCTTTTTCAATAAACTAATCCATAAGTTGATGTCGACTTTATTTGACCTTCATCCAAGTGTTGTACTCTGAGTATAGAACGTGGGATGACTGTCTTTGTAAATGTTTTGTTTGGAAATATAGTCCAATAACATTGATTTACAGTGATGTCTAGTCACAAAACCCTTATGAATACAACATTCAAAATGAATAGGACAGTGACAGTACATCATTCTGGGGAAGGGGAACAGCTCGGCAATATGAATCATACACATCCATAACTGGTGTCACTTAAAACACATTAATATTAAGGAATGTAGTTTACATTTTGGAATTACTCAGTATGCAAACACTGCATTTCAACTTTACAGTGCATACCTAGTAAACACAGAAAAGTACATAGCAAAGACTTTAAACATAAGAAAAATAGTCATTGACTTTTAACCTTATATAACAGAATATCAGTAGCAATATTCTCTGCACTAATAATAATACAACATGTGATAATAACAAAGATATAATTGGTTACTGGGTAATCTCAGAGACCTCATCAATTTTCAAAACTAGTGATATGTTATATTATATGAGAGAAAGATTATATTGGCAACATTCAGTATAGATTCTGACTGAGATTTATGATTCCTTATGTGTTTCCCAAAGGAATACGAAATACATACATACATATATATATGTGTGTATATATGTTTAATGATGTACTTATACTAAAGTAAGTATCAGAGATTTTGCTGCTAAAATCTTCTAGCTTACAATTTTTCCATTCCTCTGGATAATTAAAAAAAAAGAATTTTGATAATTGATGAATAGCTCTCTACAATATGCCCTAAGAGTGGACAGAAAAAAAAAATACTGATGTTACACAGACATTAGGAGGCAGTTTAAAGCAGCTTGTTAGTTGAATTGAGCAATAGGGAAACTTACAGTTTAACAGCTTTGCTAGCAGGTGTTCCTGTTGTCGTGGTAAAGTGCTACATGTTTTACTCAATAATGGTGATAATACGATCGAGTTATCCCCAAACTGTAAAAACTCAAGTAATAAAAGCACATTATGGCTTCTTTATTACTCTAGTGTTGCTTTAAACTATGTGCCCCAAATATGTCTGCTTTTGAAAATGTCTCTTATGTAGACTAGAAGAAAAATGATAATTTTGAAAATGGAATTGATTTAACTTTATATGCTTTGTTAGACCCACTATCTACAGACGTGTGTGTGTGTGTGTGTGTGTGTGTGTGTGTGTGTGTGTATTTTTTTTCCTCAGCTGCCCCACAGGTCATTAACAATGTAAAAAACCTACCAATAAATATATTGTCACCTACGTTCACAGTTACTAATTATAATGAAAAGAAATACTGCATTTCCTGATCAGGTTTTCAGATAATACAGGATTCACCTCTGGTTATACACTTTAAACCTTAGAACTTTTATAGACTTAAATAAGTTTAGCCTCAGGGCAAGTCAAATCAGCTCACTACATTCAAAAAAAAAAAAAAAAAGACACTAGTTAGTTAAGCATGATTATTTTAGTTTGACCATAGAGGTTTTTATTTGTTTTGGTTTAGGCTTTATTTTCCATGTAGGATATACAATAAAAGGGAAAAATATAAGTGTAAATATACAAAGAAATCATTTAAAATAAGCAAAAACATCAAGACCAATACCATCATAGCTACAGTTCTCATACTGATCTCTTACAAAGTTTTTCTTTAGGCTCAGGCACATGAATAGGCTTTCAACCTAAGCTGTTCTTAATTAGAGGACTTCTGTATGTGTCATCTCAGTGGTCAGTCCTTCATTCAATGTGTATTCATTTTCCAATGAGACATCATGCTGGGTCCTGAGGTTACACAAATGAAGAGACAGGACCTGGTCTCCAGGGCCCCAGAGTCCAGTGGAAGATGCACACATAAAAGCAAAAAAACTGCAGACAGTGTTATGACAGAGCTATGAACAAGGTGAGAGGAGAACACAGAGGAGGAAACACAAAACTCTGCCTGGAGGTACTGAGCAGTAGCCTAAGGATTACACTTGTGTAAGATTAGTAAATGCTGATCTCCTTGGAGACCGAGGGCATGCACACCAGAGTCTGAAGGACAGCATTTATTTAAATCATTATTCAGAATTCAACATACCCAGCAATATCCATTTTCTACTGTGAACATGTAGGTGCAGTTGTGATATCTTTTTGGGTTTCATCTCATGAATGTATCAACTGACTTAAAGTCAAGTCTATGAATATATGCATTGAATAATGAAGCCTTATAAGCCTTATAAACAAGAGTGAGATTAGTCATAACAGTTTGTTAGAAATAGGATGACGGCTTAATTTTTTGCTACTATTTCCATAATCAATGCATGTTTTAATATATAAATAGGTTGCAGATGATGAATTAAAATGTGGACTAAAAAACAATTCTACTGTAAATTTAGCCATCGTATATTAAAATATACCCAACTCATTTTTATTGCCTGATTTGACCTCACACTGCAATCACTTCTGTCAGCAGCTATGGAAGAAAAGAATGCAATAAAAAGTAACTGTTAAAAAATCTGTCAGATAACACACAATGATATAAATGGGAATAATTGAAGACATAATCAATTTTCCAAAAGACGATAATGTAGAAATTTTTAAACACCTATGCAGTATTAAAAAAGTCAAAAATATAAAAAATCTACATTAAGACACCAACATTTATTGAATTTTACTTTTGCAACTACAATTACGAATACCATCACTGCTAAAATCTATTGTGCTTTTATCATGTGTCAACCACTCTCATTGTTTTACAGAGGTTATATCACCTGATGAAGACAGAACTCCACTGTATTAGTTATTTTATTATTGAGATCTTATAGATAAGAAAACTGAGACTCAGCTAAAATTACTCATCCACACTGGATTGTGTAATAAAACTAGCAAATAGAGTAATCAATATACAAACCCAACTATCTGTGACTCAAGAGTTTACACTTGAAACCTCAGTTCCATAACGCATATTAATATTAAATACTCATAGAGAAGCTTTTTTTCCAACTCCATGTAGTACAATACCAACCTGTAGACACATGTTAGGTCCACATTCACAAAGTCAAAATAAAGCTCTATGTCTTATGACTCCAGAGCCAGATCTTTAATCCCTGACCCGTGTTACATTTTACAGAAGCCGTACTAAATTTGACGTAGATATTCTACCAGATATTCTACACCTCATATATCCCAGGGCCAGATTCTGCTTTGATTAAATGAATCAGATGTGATCAGGCATGTTCTTGGTGACTTGAGCTAATTATCAATTTATAAAGCCATTATATAAATAATTATTTAATGTGATGATTTTGAAGTCCACAATGCAGCAAAGTCAATCTTATGCCACAAGGAAAAATATAGTAAGATAAAAAGCTGATACATATACTATGGCCACTAGTATATAAAATAAACATGTAAAAGACCAGAGAAAATAACCAAAATTAGTACCATAACAGTGGAGTTGGTAATTTTTTTTAATTTTGAACTTTCTCGGAGTTGAAAATATTCTGAAACTTAAAAAATATAAATGGTGGAATATTCAAATAAAAGTCAAAATAGAGCAAAAATTTAAATATTAGACATTAAGAGCTTACCTTCTGCCAATAGTATAGAATACATTTGTTTGTCAAGTTTTTGTAAATACTGTTATAACTTAGGTATAAAGTTACACATAGAGACCTTATGTCTGGAAGGCTTTGGGTTCTTCAACTTTGGGTTTCTCAAATCTTATATGTTTTTATTTTGATTTTCCCTAGTTAATTCTTTCAGAGGGAATTATGACTGATAGTGTTATTCTAAGTTTTTTTAAACCACTGTTCAATCCATAAAGAATCATATGCTTGTATAATCTTTATGAAAATTGGCATGTGTTAATAAACACACTTACATGTATCTGTACATGTGTCTATATGTATATGACTAAGGCATTTATACTTAAAATAATATGGACTATTCTTCAATGTTTCTCCAAGTATTTTGTTTAATATCATTAACTGGGTATCTGGGAAACATGCTCCTAGATTTTTATCAACTATCTAGGCATAGTTCACATTGATGCTGAAGGGTGATGCCTTGGCAAAACCATTAGCAAGTTGGTAAAATCAACAGAGAAAACAAAGGAAGTCCATCTAATGCCTAAATAAGGCATTAGATTGTATAATACTTTGCTCACGAATAAAACATTCTGTAAAAGGAATAAAAAATAGCAAAGAGTAAGATCAAGTTTGATCTTAAAGCCTTCTATTATTGGTCTCTAATTTCTATGCTGCTTATCTAGTTACAATGTGTTTATGGATTCGAGTCATCTTTATCTGTCATTACATGTAGTCAGAACATCATTCAAAGCTTGTTCTCAGATCCTTTTAAAATCACATTCTAGCCACGGCCAAAATAATCCTAACAAACCAACTTGTGCAATGTCAATATACCCTCCATATATTTGCCACACTTAATATACATGTTTTGAGAATAACAACGAAAATTTGTATGGGGTTTCCTTCACCAATGTTTATTCTAAAGGAAGTATCTTAAATATATAATTTGCAATATATGTATTATTTCATATCACATATTAAACATTTTCAGTTATGAATCCCCTTTCTTGCTCATCATTTTTTGTTAATGTTTATTCATTTTTGAGAGACATAGTGCGAGTAGGGGAGGGGCAGAGAGAGAGGGAGACACAGAATCCCAAGCAGGCTGTCAATCCCGAGCTGTCAGCACAGAGCTCAGCACGGGGCTCGAACTCTTGAGCTGTGAGATCATGAGCTGAGCTGAAGTCTGTCGCTTAACTGACTGAGCCACCCAGGCACCCCTCTTGTTCATCATTTTAAAGAAGTAATATTAAATACTCATAGTATTTAATGAGTGTTTAGCTCATACTATGTTCAGTTTTGTATGTCTTCAAAATTCTGAGTTAGCTTCCTTTCCATTCATTGTACCTAGTCAGCCTATATTAAGCACTACTTGGAGAGTATATAGCTCCTTGAGGACAAATATACTATATACTGAGAGGAAACACTCATTCACATTGTTTAGCATAGAGGTATATCATAATTTTTTTAATGTTTATTTATTTTTGAGAGAGAGCTAGAGAGGGGAAGGGCCAGAGAGAGAGAGGAAGACACAGAATCTGAAGCAGGCTCCAGGCTTTGAGCTGTCAGCACAGAGCCCGATGTGGGGCTCAAACTCACGAATTGCGAGATCATGACCTGAGCTGAAGTCGGTTGCTTAACCAACTGAGCCACCCAGGTACCCCGAGGTATATCATAAATACCCATTGATAATTGACTATTTTCTGTTACAATATCTTCCATAACTTCATCATTAGCATATTGAAATGTAAGCAGAAATGCAACATGTACTTAAAAATCTTACAATCTGTTGACAGTACACACATATAGGTCTGTTCTCTATTAATATTGGTAGCAAATACTTCTGAGGATGTTCAAAGTTATATTAGGTTTTTTTCTTATTTCATTTGTTTCACATTTCCATTTGGAAATCTGGTGAATTACCATCTCCTCCGTGGAAGTACCTATGTTTCAATAAAAAGGAGAGGGTCTTAGGAGAGTTTAGAAGGTTGGAGCTTCTTGATCCCTGACAAACACTGATTAGTGACCACACTCGACCACCTTGGGAAAAATTAGGTAAATAAATCCAGGGGCTGAGGGAAAAAGATAACATGAAAATTAACATTGTATTTATCTTTCTATTCTCATTTTCCTTGTATCTAATTTATATAGCTTGGCATCATTGTCGTTTCAGATATAGGTCTTTATTCTGGATAAATATAATCTCAAAGAGTCTATAAGATACCAACAATCATACTTTCTGGAAATCTATCTTCCAGAGTATTGGATCAATAAGGTAGTGTGTAAATAAAGAGACTGAGTGAAGAATTACAGTGATTACAGATCATCTCCAGGGAGTGGAAAACTTTGGCAGGGATTTAGAGGTTTGAATTATCTAATGTGGCAATTACTTTGTTCAGATTTTACAGTAAAACTCTAAAAATTACATTCCACATTGAGTATGTAGACAACTACCACACGACCGCTTCAGTTGTTGGGTTTCTTTGTTGCTATTTTTGTAGTAAATGGAAAATAGTTTACAGAATTTCCTTGCCAATTATTTGTAGGAGTATAAGACTAATGTTATTAGGAAATTATTTACAATAAGATATTAAGTCCATATTTATAGTTTTTAAATAATGACAATAATAAAAGGAATATGGCAAAAATATGGAGAAGTGCTACAAATCCCTAAGACCAATAATTTTACTGCAAATCATCTCCCAGTTCTCTCCATAAAAACATATACCTAAAATTATTATAATTGTACAGTATGTTATGTTTTCTTCTCCACATTTTTAATTATCTGAAATATCATTTCCATTATTTTTATTATCTCGAAAATAATTTTAATGGTTTAAAATTTCCTTCCTGCACATTTAAAAATGAGATACTGAGCATAAGGAACTAGAAACCAAATCTGATTATATTTATAGTATGTTAATAGAATCAAAATAATACACCATCAAGCCTCTTACTTTATATATCTGTTTAATCAATGAATATTTACTAATGTGCTAATGGTATCAAACTTTGGAAGTCAGTGAACAGGTATATGTGTGTATGTAGTCTTATGCTTACATATCTCTATTACAGATAGCTATACAAAAAATTATTTACAGGGGCACCTGGGTGGCTCAGTCGGTTAAGCGTCCGACTTCGGCTCAGGTCGTGATCTCTCAGTCTGTGAGTTCAAGCCCTGCGTCGGGCTCTGTGCTGACAGCTCAGAGCCTGGAGCCTGTTTCAGATTCTATGTCTCCCTCTCTCTCTCTGACCCTCCCCCATTCATGCTCTGTCTCTCTCTGTCTCAAAAATAAATAAAGGTTAAAAAAAATAAAAAAAATTATTTACATAGTAATATATGTGAGTACTAAATTAAAATCCATTAGTGCACATTAGACATATTTATGTATTCTATTTTATTAATGAATCAATACTGAATTATATATTAGGTATCTCCTTTTTTTCGTGTGTGTGTATGTGTACGTGTGTTGTTGTTGTCGTTGTTTGTTTTGTTTTGTTTTACATTAGGTACCTCTTTGAGCCTCACTTTTGTCATCTGTAAAGCTGGAATGAAAATACTAAACTCAAAAAACAAACAAACTTAACGTAATAGACCAAAGTAACAATAGGACACAGTATACTCTGTTTGAATACCAGTAGAATCTGGATTTTGATGGATACTGGTAGACAAAAGTAGGTACTACAGTAGTGGATTGTTTCATTAAAAACAAAAACCAAAACGATTATAGTGTTGATACACTTACTTAAAATATGTGTGATCCTCTAGAAGAATTGATATCACATTCTAAACCTTGGAGTAAACCCAAGAATATATGAAGGAACCACAAATAATAGTGACAGTTTTGATACTTGAGTAACATATTTATTCTAAAGAAAAAGGATTTATAAGGGCAGAAGCAGCTATTGAAGCTCAGGCCTTTATATTAGTTAAGATACTCTCAATGGCAATCAATAGGACCTCAACTCATATTGACTTAAACCATAAGGCATATTTATTACTTCACATAAATGAGAAAGAAAAGACAGTTTCTTTGATTTAGTTCATCAGAGTCATTATGAGGGATCCAGATTCCTTCCATCTCTTCAGTCTGATATTAACATGGAAGCATGGTACTGAAGATAGCTGTCTGCAGTACAAGGGGACTATAACATTTCTAGTTCTCAAATAGGACAGCATCTAGTAAAAATCCAACTCCATCTCTTCCTCTGCATCTCAACATATGAGAATATATTACATAATGGATCTAATTTGATCTTGGACTAATTTGTCACACTGTTGTGTGATATTAACAAAGGAAGTGAGATGGCCATGACTGGCTTAGTAAAATTAAAGAGCTGATTAAAAGGAAGTACAGGAGTTAATTAGTTGTTGTATTGACAACTCAGATTGTTTGTTCCAAACACAAAGCAAAATTTAAAACTGATTCATTCATAAGTATACCCAATTCCAAAGACAATGGAAACCAAGGATTAATTGCTTAAGCAGTGTGCTAATCTATGATAAAAAATTCAAATGGAAAAGTGAGAAAAAACAAAACTGTTCTTTTTTTTTATTTTTTAAGTTTATGTATTTATTTAGAGAGACAGAAAGAATACAAGTGGGGACGGGGCAGAAAGAGAGGGAAAGAGAATCCCAAGTAGGCTCCCTGCTGCCAGCACAAAGCCCAATGTGAGGCTCTAAGCCATGAAACTGTGAGATGATAACCTTGGTCAAAATCAAGAGTTGGATGCTCAACCAACTAAGCCACCCAGGTACCCCACAGAACTTTCACGTTCCTTAAATGATGAAAACAGCAAAATGAAATTGACTAATTAGAAGACACAATTTACAGCATACGCCTATTTCATAGGTGTAAATACTGCTACCAAGGTCCATTTCAAAATACCAATGCAAAATCAACTGCCAGGTGAGCTGGCTCCTGGAACCCACTGCCTCCATCAATGGCTCTACCCTTGCCTCTTTTATCATATACCCTCAACACAACAACCAAAGTGGCTTTAAACACATCAGCTGTTTAAAGATGTCAGGTCATTTCAATACTGAGCTCCAAATAGCTGTCTGTATCTTCAGAGACTAAAATCTTTACAACAGCCTATAAATTCTGCTTGATCTTGCCTATGTAATCTCCCTGATATCTCCCATTATTCTCTTCTGTGCTCTCTCCATTCTATCTACCTGACCTCCTTGCTATTCCTTAATTATTACTAGTCAACTTCTCATTTAAGGCCTCTGTCTGAACTTAGCCAACACTTCACCTTCTTGAAGTCTTTGTTAAAATGTTATCTTATTTATGAGGCCCATTAGTCTGAGGGTCCTACTTATAATTTATTTAAAACTGCAACTTTCTGGGGTACGTGGCTGGCTTAGTCAGTACAGCATGTGCTCTTGATCTCAAGGTCATCAGTTTGAACCCCACATTGGGCAGAGAGATTACTTTAAATAAATAACTGAATAAGTAAATAAATAGATAGATTAAAGATAAATAAATAAATAAAATGATGTTGCAACTTTCTCCCTGTAACTTCATTCTCCTCTTGTTTTCTTTCTCAATCCTCCATGTAACAGTACTTTCTGCACCATAAGATTTACTTATTTGTTATGTTTATGCTTTAGTTTTTGTTTTATATTTTGTATCCCTCTGCTATAATTTAAGCATTAAGAGAATAACTTTTGTGCTTGTGTTTGTTTGTTTACATAGCTCAAGTTCATAGAACATTGTCTGGCACATGGTAGATATTCAACAGATCTCTTTTCATGAGTGAACAATAACTTAGTTCTAATAATGCAAATAATTTTTAAATAATATTTATCTTTGACTCTCAAAAGCTTCTGTGCTTTCCAATGGTCTTTTCTATATAAGTACAGTATATTTTCTCACTTGTGTAGTCTAGAAACAATTTGGTTCTCTGACTCACATTTTCAAATATTCCACCATACCCATTTTTATAATTTATATTTACAATTTATTTATTATTTATTATTTATATATTTTTATATTTTATATTTGCAATTAAACAAGTAAACAAATTATAATTACCCCCTTAGAAGCCAACTATGGAATAGTTATTTTGATACAAATAAGTGAACTTTGTCTACTTCTTCTATATATGACCAAACTCAACCTTTAGAATCTTTTTTTCTGTGGGAAGGATTGTCTTTCAGTGAGAATCAAACAAAAATTATGAAAGTTTGTCTCAAGATATATAATAAATAATAGGAAATAAATGTATCAAATTATTTCATTCTTACAAAAAGTATTCTAAATTCAAAAGTTTGTCCTTTGGAGTATATCTATTATTAACTTGTATAGTATCTTGCAAAAACAATCAGCAAATTTTGTTGGTATTTCTGTTAAGTTGTACATATGCACAAGCATCTAAACTCTTGTAGATAACATGTACACTATCAATAAAAGTAAAAAGAGAACATTTTATACATTTAAAGTTAATTTTCAAGGATGTTTTTCCTCTTTAATTCAGATTTTAAGAATAAAAATCTAAAAATAGTATCTCACATATCTGCATGCTGATATTACAATCTAGGAGGGTGAGGAAAATCTATGGTGTATTTATAGAGAAAGAATTAGTTATGATCAGAAGCCACGAATATAACTTGATGACATTTGTCCTTATTCATAAGATTTCTTATTGGATCCTTCAACTATTTATCCCTCTCTGAATATGTTGATTTACTCTGGAGGCAAGTAAATTAATTATTTGGTTGAGTAGAAAGAAAAGTGCATTATCTTCTAAGAATGTTTCATGGTGAATCAGTCACAGTCATTTTTCTGAGTTAGGTATCTAGCACAAAGTAGTTCAAAATGTATTTCCCACTAACTTGTCTCCAAAACACTTTCAGTTTTGTTATTTTGTTTTGTTTTTCCTAAAGTTAATGAACACTTTGGACTTCCAGTTTTTAGTTCATGTTAGAAGCTTGGAAGTTGCCACTCTATTTTAACAAGTGAAAAGCGTTCAGCTTAAAATTTAAGAACTCCTTGTGAATCCATAAGAGAGGTGCAGATGCTGGGCAAACCACTGTTCCCCAGTTTAAAGAGACATAAAAACAAATACAGAAAGAGCTTCACTGAGCAGAGATTCACTGAAACCATTTCAGGAACCTGCACCAGGTAGGGTAGTGGACCCTGAACTATAATTGACAAATTGTTGGGCCCTCAGTTGGGACAACTCTGGGAGTTAAAAACTTCAGGGGTACCTGGTCATAAAGCGGTCTCCCCATAATACTGTGAAACTTACTTCAAGAAGCTTGACCAGTCTCCCACAGTAAATATCGAAGATAAATATTTTGTTTTTCCAGTTAGGGAAGGAGAAAAAGGACAGTTTTGAAATGCCAGAGCACACTGTTTTAACAAAGACTGACCTCAGGGAAATTGGTTAACCAGAGTTTAAATTGCTGGGTTTTGAGCACAGCCTAACTCACCTGGGGGAAGAGAAATCTACTCCAGCCCACTCTAGCCACAGTATCCCACCTAAGCAGCGAGAAAAGAAAACATGAGAAATATTTGAGCAGCTCACCGTCCAAGAACATAGGCTCACTAAAAGACTGAGACCCAGTTGGAAAATTGGCAACTGCTTCTGCTCCCTTCACTCCCTTACCACCTTACTAAAGCTCTATTTACAGCAGTTCCTTTTACCCAGAACATCATGTTCAGGTATCAATAAAAAATTTCAAGGCATACCAAAAGGCAAACAAAACCCACAACCTGAAGAGACAGAGCAAGCATCAGAACTAGACATGGCAAGGATTTTACAATTATCCGACTAAGAATTTAAAACTATGATTAATATGCTGAATACACTGGGGTACCTGAGGGGGGGTGGGTCACTTGGTTGGGTGTCTGACTCTTTATCTCAGCTCAGCTCTTGATGTCAGGGTCATGAGCTCAAGCCCCACATTGGTTTGACTCTGGGCTGGGAGTGAAGTCTACTTAAAAATGAAAAACAAAAGACAAAAATATGCTAAAGATGCTAATAGATAATTCTGAATTACTGCCACAGGTTTTCCCTATGAGGTTGGTTTAAAGGCATGTGTGTATATATATATGTGGGCATTGATAAAACTACACGTGTGTGATTTCAAAAAATCATTCAATGATGGGGCGCCTGGGTGGCGCAGTCGGTTAAGCGACCGACTTCAGCCAGGTCACGATCTCGCGGTCCGTGAGTTCGAGCCCCGTGTCAGGCTCTGGGCTGATGGCTCAGAGCCTGGAGCCTGTTTCCGATTCTGTGTCTCCCTCTCTCTCTGCTCCTCCCCCGTTCATGCTCTGTCTCTCTCTGTCGCAAAAATAAATAAACGTTGAAAAAAAAATTTTAAAAAAAATCATTCAATGAAACATCACATTATGTCATAAATTCTTAGTGCATGGAAATTCATGCAATTAATTCCAAACAATTATTAATTATAACAATTATTAATTATTTAAATTAGTCCTACATTCATGGATAAAATTATTTTTTAAGTTTAATAATAATAATTACTATAGTAAGACAGGAATACATTATTATGCTGACTTTTAAAAAATGAATAATTGGGGTGCCTAGGTGACTCGGTTGAGCATCTGACTTTGGCTAAGGTCATGATCTCGTGGTCCATGAGTTCGAGCCCCACTTTGGGCTCTGTCCTGACAGCTTGGAACCTGGAGCCTGCTTCGGATTCTATGTCTCCCTCTCTCTCTGCCCCTCCCCCACTCGTGCTCTGTCTTGCTCTGTCTCTCAAAACTAAATAAGTGTTAAAAACTTTTTTTAATGAATAATTATATCCATCAACTTAATTTTCTTCAGCTTCTTCATTTATTATTACAATTTTTCTTCTACTATAAAGTGTTAATTCTTCAATTAGTTTACCATTTCTTCATCCTTCCTCAAACTTGGGGGGTAATGATTTGCTGGATATAAGGAAGGCATTTTAAAAGGAAAAAGTTTGTGCTGGTACCACAGATTGACCCCTAATATGAATTTTAAACTCAGTTTTCAAACTGAATGGCTAATCAGATTTCACTCATTTCATAATGATAGTCTACACTGATAGTGTCAGAACAAAATATTCTATAGTGTGTTAGTTTTAATTTTTATGCTATTATAACCACATTTAAGTTGCCAGTCTATGGACATTTAGCCTAATTGTTTTTTATTCAAATGGGAAGTTCTCAAACTGCTACTATCCTGAAGAGTAACATTGGAATGCAAGTCTTTAGATCTGGCTGCCTTTGGGACCATGTGACTTGACACTGGTAGATGAGTCTCAGAAAGGAAAATACAGAGGCACCTGAGTGGATCAGTCATTTAAGCAGCTGACTCTTGATTTCAGCTCAGGTCATGATCTCACAGTTTGAGGGATGGAGCCCAGCATCAGCACAGAGCCTGCTTGGGATTCTCTCTCTCCCTCTCTCTCTGGCCCTCCGCTGCTCTCTCTTTCTCTCTCTCAAAATAAATAACCTGAAAGAAAGAAAGAAAGAAAGAAAGAAAGAAAGAAAGAAAGAAAGAAAGGAAGGAAGGAAGGAAGGAAGGAAGGAAGGAAGGAAGGAAGGAAGGAAGGAAGGAAATACAATTTGGTTGGAAATCTCGACTTTAGATTTTAATTTTGTCATATTTTAGCTAGATATATTTGGCTATTCTGTTTCATCAGTGAAATAATGACATTACTTACTTCTTGCTACTGTTATAAATATGGATGCTATACACAAGAGGATAAAGTAACAAAAAACAGAAAGATAGAATGAAATGAACTAATCAAAAGAAAATATGATTCTCCAAAGTGGTTTAAAACAGGGGAAAACTGAAGAAACTGTATCCAGAGTTAATAATCTTACTACATTAAAAAAAAAAAAAAGGTGGGGGGAGGTCAGATGATTTTACACAAAAGCAATACAAAACATTTGAAAACCAGGTATTTCTCATTTTTTTTCAAGCTCTTCATCAATATTTCAAAAAAGAAAGTTCTCAGCTCAATAAGATAAGCATAACCTTTAAAAATAAAATGTGATAGAGAATAAAATTAAAAAATTAGGCTTATTAATCCATAAATATAGATGCAGAATTCCAAATACAAACTGAATCCAGTTAAAGTATTAAAAAAAAAAAACCTGTGTATTTTAACAAGGTTGGGTTTATGCCAGGATTACAAGAATTTCCATTCCTAGACAGATATAACAATGCAAAATAATACTAATAGCAGATCAGTAATCCTGCACAAAACAACTGTACTTGCTGGATGAAATACAGAAATAATCTAACTGAAAGCAGTGGAGAAGTGCTAAGGCAACAAGAAATGAAGGGACAAGTGTCTTAAAAGGAAAGAACTTCAAAAGGTGAGCTGACTCTTGTAGTTACTCTTATGCTGGGAGTACTCGATGATTCTAAGCATAGTGATGAAGCTGAGAATCAGCTTTGCATCCTTACAGGATTATTGCTGAGGGAAGAAGAAAGAAACAAGACAATGTTTTGGGAGAAACTTGGGAAGCTTCAATCCATAAGAAAGCCTCTAAAATGCAGAGAAGATCTTTGCTTAGTCTGTTGTGAAAAACATAAGAATTGGGGGTCCAGCAAGGGGAAGAGGCCCCCAAAAACACATTAAGGAAGCAGCTGAAAAGATTTATAAACAAGAAAAAACCACAGGTAGACTGAATCTTACAAGGGCTCAAACTTAACATGGGGCAGTCCTTGAAGATACTGGTAATCACCCATTATTTTTTTCAGCCTGGAGAGAAGAGAGCAAACCACCTCTAGAGGAAAAATAGATGCAGCTTTTCTAATTTTCAATGGGTAGTTTCTAAAATTTAGTCAAACGTAATTAAACATATCAAGGAAGAGACATATGACTAAATCCAACAAGTAAACATACAATATATTTTACAAATGAGAGATGATCCAGATTTCGCAATCAGTTGCCAAGTTGTTTAATAACTACAATTAGCATATTTTTTTAATGTTTATTTATTTTTGAGAAGAGAGAGAGAGACAGAGCATGAGCAGGAGAGGGACAGAGATAGAGGGAGACACAGAATCCAAAGCAGGCTCCAGGCTCTGAGCTGTCAGCCCAGAGCCAGACGTGGGGCTCAAACTCACAAACTTTGAGATCATGACCTGAAGTGAAGTCGGACTCAACTGACTGAGCCACCCAGGCACCCCAGTTAACATATTTTTTTAAGGGGAAAATTTTGGAGAAAGCAGATGAAAAGATGGGGAATTTAAGTAGAAATTTTTGAATTGATCAAAATAATCATATAGTAACTTTATTACGGAGAAAAAATGGCTACAAATCTTTCAAAACTGACAGAAGACATCTACCCACAGTTTAAAGAAGCACTGTGAAGCCCAAGTAAAATACAAAGAAAACCACATCAAGAAATATCACAGTGAAATTACTCAAAACTAATGACAGAATAATCTTACGTCCTGTCAGAGGGGAAAAGATAGATAGACAGACAGATGGACAGACACACACATACACACACACATATATATGTATCCCTGTATATATATATATATATATATATATATATATATATATATATATACACATATATATATATATATATATATATATCTTTAGCTATCAACTTAAAGGAAAAATATTAAAACTCAAAATTAACTTCTCAAAAACAAACAACAAAAAAATGGAAGCCAAATAAATAATAAATAAATAAAATAACAAATCTAAAGTATTGAAAGAAAAAAATAAAACTGCTAACCAGATAATTCTATAATGAGAAAAAAAATCTTTCAAAATTAAATTTAAATAAAGACATGTTCAAGTGAACAAAAGCTTTTAGAATTTTTATTAGCAAAATCACACTAAGAATACATTAAAATCAACTACTTAAATAGAACATGAAAATACAGGAAGGAATGAAAATCAACCAAAAATAAAATATGTAATCATAAATGAGTATCAACTACAGATCAATTATCCAATATAATAGTAGTAGTATCTTGCAGGGATGAAAACATATGTAGGATTAAAATGTTTATTCAAATAATGCTAAAGTAGTCAAACAGGAGTTGAATTCTTCTAAAATTCTAGTATTCATAGGTAAGAGTTAAAATAAAAGTTTATGTGTAACTTTGGTACCAAAGCATCACATGACCACCACAAGAAAGGAAAGTTATATATCAATTTCTCTCATTAATATAGTCATCAAAATGTTGAACAAAAGATTGGTAAATTATACACAAAACATGTCAATTTATTAACAGAGGTTTATGACAATAATGTAAGCTTATTTTAATATTGAAAAATTAATTAATGAACTTAAACTGTTCCTGGTCCAGCCTTTAAAGATTTTAGATGTCACAACTCTGTCCTAACAATAAGCAAAAAATTAAGCAATGTGAAAAGTCAGCAACTCTTCATATATCTGTCGAAGAAGTAACAGGGCAAAATGGTGCTTTCCAAATTGGAGACACAGGGAGATACAGAGAATCACAACTTACTGGAGCTAAAATCTCCATGGGAACAAGTACCTGGACAGAATAATCTCCATTGTAGTGAATGTATTGTTGGAGACTCAATATGGAAAAGCCTGAGGGATAAATATGCCAGGGGAATCCAGTCATCAGGGTATAAGAGGTGGTGTTGGTTGCATATTTTTTTTTAATTTTTTTAATGTTTATTTATTTTTGATAGAGAGAGAGATAGAGCATGAGTGGGGTAGGAGCAGAGAGAGAGGGAGACACAGAATCCGAAGCAGGCTCTGAGCTGTCAACACAGAGCCCGATGCGGGGCTCGAACTCGCAAACCGCGAGATCATGACCTGAGCCGAAGCCACATGCTCAACCAACTGAGCCACCCAGGCACCCCTGCATATTTTTTGAGACATTTGCTCTCAGAGCTCTAACAGGTTCTCACATCAGAAAAAAATCCTCTCTGGCTTTCAGCAAGGGCTGGAGAGGGGAAGGAGAAAGCAATTATGTTGAAACACGTAAAAGCATTCTGTTCCAATTAACAAGGCCTGCCTTCAAGAGATATATTATTTTTCCAGAGTCTAAACTACAGAGATTTTATCAGAGCCCAACTGATCTGTGGAGAAGGAAATACCCAAATCTGGCCTTCTCTAGCCATCCATAACACCTAAGGGGGTAAAAACAGAAGAAAACAAAAAAGTGAAAACAACTTGTGATATTCACAATCCAGAGGCAAGGGCTTACCAAAAGACTGAGATCTAATTATAGGACTATTGAATGTTCCTCCTCTCTTACAAGTATCACTACATTACTGAAGGCCTACTGACCACAATTCCTTTTATCCAGCATGTCATGTCTGTCTTCCAACAAAACATTACAAGGCATACAAAAAGGCAAAAACAAAAGCAAAAAAAAAAAAATTTTTTTGAAGGTCCAGAACAAGCACCAGACTCAGAGTCAGATATGGCAAAGATAATGGAATTATCAGACCAGGAATTTGAAACAATTATGAATAATGTGCTAGAGCTCCAATGGATAAAGGAGACAACATGCAAAAAAACGGGGCAGGGGTAATGTAAGAAGACAGATAAAATTTCTAAGAAACAAACAAAAGGAAATGCTGCTAGAGATCAAAAACATTGTAACAGAAATTAAAAAAATTATTTTGATGGTCCCATTAGTAGTTTGAACACAGCTGAAGAAATAATATCTGAGTTTGAGGATTTTCCAGTTAAAACTTCCAAAACTAAAAACCAAAAACCAAAAAGTCTGAAAAAGTGACACACAATATCCAACAATGTGGGAAAACTATGAAGATGTCATAGAGTACATGCAATGGCAATACCAGAAGAAGAAGGAAAAAGAACTGAAGAAACATTTGACCAATAATGACAAAATTTTCCTGGATTAATAATGGACACCAAAACACAGACCAGGAAGCTCAGCGAACAATGAGCAGTATAAATGCCAAAATAAAACAAAACGTAAAATGGACGATGTACCGATGCACATCAGATTCAAACTGAAGAAAACCCAAGATACAGAAAAATACCTTGAAAGAAGTCAGAGGTGGGGAGTGTGTGGTGGAAATTACCTCATGTATAGAGGAACAAAGATAGGATCACCTGATTTCTCAGAAACCATGCAAGCAAGAGGAGAATAGTGTGAGATATTTAAAGTGTTGAGAGGAGAAAACTCACCAACTCACAATCTGTTCCTGGCCAATTTATCCTTCCAAAGAGAAGGAGAAATAAAAGTTTTCTCAAAACAAAAACAGAAATTGAAGAAATTTGCTGCCAGTAGACTGCCTTGCAAAAACCGTTAAAAAGAAATTCTTTAAAGATCAAGAAAATGTATAGGTATGAAATTTCGGACTACATAAGCAAAAAAAAAGAGCATTTTAATAATCACTTTCAATAGTGCTATGGTCTTAATGTTTGTGTCCCCCTAAAATTTATATGTCGAAATTATAACCCCCAGAGATGATGATATTAGGAGGTCATGAGGGTGGAAGTTTCATAAATGGGATTAGGGTTCTTATAAAAGGGCCTCACAGAGATCCTTTGCCCCTTCCCACATGTAAGGATATGATGGGAAGCCTGTGATCTGGAAAAGGGAGCCTTGCTCAACCATGCTGGCACCCTGATCTCAAATTTCAAGCCTCCAGAACTATGAAACATACATTTCAGTTGTTTATGAGCCACCCAGTCTGTGGTATTTTGCAATAGCAGCAAGAATGGACTCATACATCAATGGTTTAAATACATCAATTAAAAGACAGATAGAGGGGCGCCTGGGTGGTGCAGTCGGTTAAGCGTCCGACTTCAGCCAGGTCACGATCTCGCGGTCCGTGAGTTTGAGTCCCGCGTCGGGCTCTGGGCTGATGGCTCAGAGCCTGGAGCCTGTTTCCGATTCTGTGTCTCCCTCTCTCTCTGCCCCTCCCCCGTTCATGCTCTGTCTCTCTCTGTCCCAAAAATAAATAAACGTTGAAAAAAAAATAAAAAAAAAAAGACAGAGAGGATCAAAGACCAGACCCAACTATAAGCTGTCTACAAGAAACCCACTTTAAATATAAACACACATACAGATTACAAGTAAAGAGATGGAGAGAGATATGCCATCCTAATAATGTTTTCTTAAAAGGTAGAATAACTATACTAATATCAGGGCCAACTCAAGGGCAAATCAAACTATCAAAGATAAAGAGGGGCATTGCATAATGATAAAGGGGTCAATTCTCCATGAAGACATAAGCAATCTTAACGTGAACAAGACTGACAACAGAGCAGTTTGTTTGCTGAGCATTTTTTTTTGTATCATAAAAGGGTATTAGATTTTGTCAAATGCATTCTCTGCATATATTGATACAATCGTGATTTTTTTCTGAAAACAAATTGAATGAAAAGGTAATCATGTAACAGTGAATTAAAAAATTAAATTGTATCAAATTGGTTAAATGTTATTAAGTTGGACGTGCAGAAATACTCAGATCCACAGAAATCTCTTATAAGCTCAGAATTTAGAAGAATATGTACAAAATATAGAAGAAAAGGTATTTATTGAAGGGCAGCCAAAGAGTAGCAACACTTTATAAGAAAAGATGAAAGGAAAATATATCCTAGTATAAGCTAACACCTGAGGGGGAAACATATTTAAGAAAACAAACAAACAAATAACAAACTTCGGGTTATGCTGGCAGTAAAAACAAAAAGAAAATAAAGGGAAAGTTAGACTCATATCTAAGTGAAATAGTATGATATTAACAGATGACAGTGAGAAAACAGAAGTGCTCAACTTCTTTCTTCTCTATCAAAGAAAATGATTTTAAAATTGGGAAGAGTTGAACAAAAATTGTTTGAGTGGACTAGAAAAACCTAAGATAACCACTCACACCTATATTCTATGCATTTGCAGTGTGTTTTTTTTCCCTTTTCTGCAGCAGTGATGAATTACCAATAGCCATCCATCTTGTCTCATCCACTCTCTATTTTGACCAATGACTGTCATTTTTTTGAGATCAATGTCTAGAAAAGAATTTGGCTTATATACGTGTAGCAAATTTATTGGAAGGTTTAAATTTGTTGAGGGAACAAGGAGGAAACATTTTTATTTTTCTGCAACCCTTCCTTCAAATATGTTTGATTTGCTCTCTTTGCCCTATGACAACATCTCAGAAAAATTCCATAGCTTTGCAATAACTTTCAGGACTTAAAAAGGTTTGCCATGGCCCCATTAAAAGTCCATTAAAATGGACTTTTCTACTCCCCACCACAACCCCCAGTTAGTGTCTGAGTCATGGCTTAGGTGCCTTATGTAAAACAACAGGAAGGAAGGAAGGAAGGAAGGAAGGAAGGAAGGAAGGAAGGAAGGAAGGAAGGGAGGGAGGGAGGGAGGGAGGGAGGGAGGGAGGGAGGGAGGAAGGAAGGGAGAAAGAGAAGGAGAGAGGGAGGGAGGGAGGGAGGGAGGGAGGGAGGGAGGGAGGAAGAAAGAAAGAATCCATCTTCTTTTATTTCTGATTCTTTGAGTATAGAATCAAGAGTCCTGAGAGGAAGCACAGAGAAAAGGGCAAAAGACATATGATGGGTCTTCTGTGGGACAAGTACTCAAATTTTATATCTTTCATAGACTACAGTTGTGGAATTCTTAGAAACTTCCCAAAGAATTTTCATAGTTCATGATTCCAGAATTAAGCCAGGAACCTTTATGATCTGATCCCCTCAGCTCCTGCTTCCTGCATACACACTCTACAAAAGATTACTACTAGAATGCCCCATCCCAAAAGTATATTTTCTCAGGTGCAATACCATTCAAGATGGCTTTGAACCACCATCTTCTTCAGCACCACCTAGAATATGGGAAACCTATGCATCCATGCCATACCAAACAAAAGAAGAGTAGTGCGCTCATCCACTGCTCTTATTCCTCATAAGCCTGTGAGCTGTAGCTTCCGCCTCCCACATCTTCCAAGTTATGTAGTTGAGAGGCAGCCATTGGACTCTTTTCACATGCCTTCCAAACTCCAGGAACCACATGACAATTTCCTCTAAGAATTCTCATAGAATCTTACTCAGATGCACTGCCATAAGCTAGTCAGTTTCTATAGTTTGCAAAAATCCATTGTAGGATGGGTGACACATCCCTTCCTATAGAAAACATCTCCAACGTTTATGAATAGCTCTCTTGAATCCTACTCATTTAGCTTGAGGGGGCTGTCAATCTACCTCACCCCACAGAAAGAAAATTATCAACCACAGAGCATTTTCTTAAGGGCCTACAACTACACTCTCTCAATTACCCCCTTTTATTTCCCATTATTATCCTATAAGAGCATGTAGGGGGTGATGAATTTGAGAGATACAGGTGAGTGGTTTGGTATCTTTGAAGATACTGTGGAGGAGAAAAAAGAAAGTCTGCCAACTAAGCACCACCTTCTTCAGAATTTGAGATTTATTACTTGCTATCCTTAAAAAGAAGACACGTTCCGTTCATCTTTTCACTGCTGTCTATACATCTACTTCCACATCTACATATTTACATCTCTTTCAATAACAAGATGGGGATCGAATCTGTGGTATGAATTAAATAAATACAGAATTCAGCCCACTTGAACTACCCAATTATAGATTGAAATAATGAGAACTAGAGAGTGAATATAATTTCTTGGTAATTGGGTGGCTACACTTGTGTGTAAAAGTAGTTTCATTTTAGTGTAAGCTCTCTAATTTATAAGAATGTATTTGAAGGTGTTAACATTAGAGTTAAGCTAACCTTCAAACATTCATGAAAATCCTGGATTCCACTGACTCATAACTTTGAGAAAAATCCCTTTGGATATTTTTAAAGCAGAGGCAAAGAATAACAATTTTAAGTTCAATTTAATTTAATATGCTTCAATCATTCAGAAACCAATGAACAATAAAAAGTGAAGATTTCCATGAGTTCAATCCCTGCCCAGCTAAGATTAGTTCAGAAATTTAGTCAAGATATATTTTTTTAGTTATTTGAAAGCAGTATGTTATAAAATGTTTGAGATTTGTTTAGTATAAAAGTGGATGATTATATTCCAAATATAGAATATCATATTAAATAAACTTAGGTATTTTGTAGCATTGCATGATCAGAAAAACTTAGATGTTTATATTTAAGATATTATGATATAGATAGGTTAGGACGTTTATATTGATCCCCTAAAATAGGATTAAATAATTAGCATAAAATGAGAGCATACAGATAGATTGATTTATTATAAGCAAACATTTATACTGATTTTATCTTATATATTACATGTAAATATTTGAGTTGTTAGAAGACTTTACATTCAATGAAGTATAGATTTTACATGTTGAAGAATATAACTCTAGAATATCACTCTCCAATAGCACTTTCTGCAATATATGATATCAGCACTGTCCAATGCAACAGCTACTAACTACATACAGGTATTGACAATTTAAGGGAGGCTAGTACGATTGAAGAAGAGAATGCTTAGTTTTATTTACTTTTAATTAAGAGATTAATTTACATAGGCTCATGTGGCTAGTGGCTCTCCTATTGGACAGCTCAGGTCTAGAATGAAATCAATCCTTAACATCTTCCTAATTTTTGTATCCTTAAAAATTATATTAATTATATAATATTTTCAATTTTCACATACATTGGATATTAGAAAACCCAAAGACTACTAATCCATTATTATCAAAATGGAATTTGTAAATACAAATTAATGCTACATATGAAAGGACAGCATATATTAATATCCCTAAAATCTATCAATGCATATAGATTATTAATATCAATCATTACTATGTAATAAGAATCTATCACTCCATGCAACACAAGACTTTCAGACTTGTGTAATATTTAAATAGAATTTACAAGTCAGAAGATTATCATATGAATCTATTATTTCAAATTGCAAAAGTACAATCTTTTTTAGATATTTTGCATTTCCCCACTTCTACCTCCCCACGTCTTTATAAATTTCTTTATATGTCAATAGCTTGTTAAATTAGGAAAACGATAAGGTAGAAAAATTCTAAAATTTGGAAATGTAAACAGCTTGTTTCTTCCATGACACACATGTTCTCTACAGGGGAACTTGTAATGCTGATTTGCAAAAGATTCCATAACCACTCTGCCCTTGGGACTCTCTATCCTGTTCCTATTTCCAAAGACGAATGTTTTCTGTACTCTGCCAAACACTAGGAAGACTGAATTCATTCAAGGCCAAATTATTTAAAAGAACATTTTGCACGCCTCCTTTCAGGGACAAGATTTTTTGGTTTTCTTTTGTTTCTGTTCGATTGCATTATGTTCTACAGTGAATTCCAGAATAAAAATTGTAATATGAAATACAAATAGCATATTAATGTTTTTAGTTTAAGGGTAACAACAGGAAAGAGTGAAACAAAATGCAATCCATTCATTTTTATTAAAGTTAACAGTAGTAACTTCTTTTAAAAATTTTTTTTTAATGTTTGTATTTATTTTTGAGACAGAGAGAGACAGAGCATGAGCAGGGGAGGGGCAGAGAGAGAGGGAGACACAGAATCTGAAGCAGGCTCCAGGCTCTGAGCTGTCAGCACAGAGCCTGCCGTGGGACTCAAATCCAAGAACCGGGAGATCGTGACTTGAGCTGAAGTCGGACACTTAACCGACTGAGCCACCCAGGCGCCCCAGTAGGATCTTCTTTATAGGATATGGTAACAGTGCATGGCATATATAATCACCACTAATCTTTACATTTAAGGTAAATTTATATATATATTTTGAAGACACAGAGAGAGAGTGAGTTGGGGATAGGGGCAGAGGAAGAGACAGACAATCTCAAGCAGCCTCCAGGAATGCAGAGCCCAACACAACACAGGCTTGACATGGGGCTCAATACTGGGATCAATCCCAGGACCGCAGGATCATGACCTGAGCTGAAATCAAAAGTTGGACACCCAACTAACTAAGCCACCGAGGCGCCCCTAAGGTAAAATTCTTACATAGCCACTAATAAATTTATTCTGAGAAAAAATATTAGAAATAAATCTGATCTTCTCCACAATGCTGTACAGAGAGTGCTTCAAAGGAGATGTACTACTTTCTAGATATGCAAAATTCTGTTATGAGAAATCTAAATAACAAAAATTAGTATTCTGTTATATCCTCAAATAATCTCAGTGAACCTCCATCATCAGAGTTAGTGCTTTAAGCTATTTTTTTCTAAAAATGGAAATGGATTTGTCCTGGTCCACCCACATTCCCCTGCGCAGTCAATGTCATGCTTCTGTAAGAGTGCTGACTAGTGTTGCAAGAGCATTCCCACCCCCTATAATAATTAACTCTGGCGTCATGGTCAGTTGACTAAGTCATTTCAGTCTCCTTCTATCTTTCAGTCCAGGTAAATCAAGAAATCATGACAGGTTTTTAAAATTCTGGTTATTTCTTCAGTTCACAAGCTATTGACTGTTTTTCAACTTTTTCTCATGAAACTTTCTTAATTATAGTAAAGAAATATATTGGCAGAATATTTCTACTATATAACAAAATAATTCTTGTAATAATATTTTATAGTATTCATTCTTCAAAAAAAATTTTAAGAAAATACTAATTAAAGGAGTAGGTTATGGTTTTAGAATGAATATGTAAATGTTCTTACACTATCTGCTATTTTACCTAAAAGTAGGGCATTAGTTCTTGAAAATAATATATTAATTAACAGTGACCTAATATTTTCAGAAAATCAGCTGTTCACAGACATCATGGTGAAATAAAATAATGTTTAAATCGTTATTTGCCTCGAGGGCCTTAAAATCAAGGTGCTACTCAAAACAAACTTCTAGAAAACACTAACAGTACAACATCCTATGCAGTAAGTGTCAACGGTTTATTTCAGAGAGTAAGTACAAAAAGAGACGGGACTTTATCTGGGTGGTAAAAGAATCTGGCAACCACACATAGAAGGATAAAGTCATGGACAATAATGCGAATAGTATTTTAAAACAGAGAGGGCAACAAAGATAGCATATTTGGTATATAGTGAATAGACAGGGATTTTGTCAGGAAGAAGGTATGAAAGGAAAACACATGGTGTTTTATCATGGGGAGCCTTAAATATCAGTTCTAGCAATTACAGTAAGAAATGGGGAGACATTGAAAGTTAAAGGTTGCATTATTCTGTATTGTGATTATCTTCAGGAAATTAATTAGGTGATTCAACTCAGAATACATTTGAATAGGGAAGTATAAAGCCGGAAGACAAGTGAAGATTTTGCAGTGGTGGAAGTGCTCGTAGTAGTAGCCACAGTACCCACTGGATTTCACTTTAGAGGTGTCATTTGGCAAAGTTACTTTACATATTTGATCTCACCCGATTGAAGCAGAACTGATAAAAGACCTTTTAGAGTTGAGGTACTAGAAACCTGAAAGAAGAGATAACATAAACAAGGCGTGGTAGTTTTGGGATGTGGGAGTAGGTAAAATGCCAGTGATAGGGCTTTGGTGATAAAAGAAATGGCAGAAAGAGAATCAGGAACTAGTTCAGCAAGAAACTCTGTTAATTGCTTTCTAGAGTGTTAAGTTCGAAGTGACAGTAAAGTACTGAAGTACAAATACTCAGTAAGTAATGAAATGAAAGCTTTGCAACTCCTCACGTAGTAGAAAGTTCAAGGCCAGAGGTCTGAGTGAGTAAATTCTCTAAGAATATCTTCAGAGGGAATAAAAGTGTAGAAAAGTACTTTCAGGAAGCAAGAATGAGAGAATTTGGATAACTAGGAAAATGCAGTGTCACAGACATAATGAAACAGAAGATTTTTAAGCAAAGAGAACATGATCAATAGCTTGGTCAAAATTTCAAAGACGAAGTTTCAAAGATTGAAGAGGGCTTTGGGGTTGGGAAGAAGATTATTGATGACCTTCATGTGTAGACTTTCAGATCTCAAGGTTCAGTAAAGATTAGGAAGTGAAAGATGATGAGAATATTGTGTCAGACAATATCAGAACAAAGGCAAGAAATGAGAAAGGAATAATATAACTGCTTCATGGGAGCAAGAAGGTTCAAAGGCGAAGAGATAAGAGAAGAGGGGAGATTCAACATGCTAGAAACAGAGGGACAGACACAGAAGCACAACATCCTAAGGGGGCAGAGAACACAAGTTCAAAACCACAGGGAGGAAATGCCTTTTTCTAACCCACACATTCTTAATATAATCTCCTAATTAAAGCTCATTGAAAGTACAATACCAACCAAAATATTTTTCTGATTATCACTGCATACAATAATCATTAAGTCATTTTACTGACAGAATTTGAACAATACGAACAAAAGGCAAAGTTTGAGCTTCAACTCTCCTGGAAAAGATCTCTCTAATCATGAGTTGCACACTCATTCATATTTCTACATAGCATTATAGATCCCAAAAGTGGGCTCAGAGGGCAAGTACTCAAACCAATGATAAAGAAAATCCAGTTCAAAGGATTCTCATATTACTAAGTCATATTTTTATACTCATATCCTGATTTTTACAGCTTATAAAATTGCCTTTTTCGGATAACACACATGAATGGAATTTATAGTGTTTTGTTCTTAATACAAACCATGCTTTCTGCTTTTACTAGTTCTATCCCCCATTTATGCAATAGTCACTCCATTTCCTTCTTACCACATAAAGCAAAAGGCCTTCTTGTGATGAAGGATGGAAAGTACTTAAGACTGGTAGAACAATAAAGTCCTATATATCTAAGAAAAGAGAAGAATAGTTTCCAGATAGCTGCTTTCACCTGCAGTAGTTTTGTAACTATTAACTGCATAGTATCCACTTTATACTGTGTTCACACCAGTTTTGTGTCTGAGTAAAACAGCACTGGCAATATTAATAACCCACTAAGATGGAAAACTCTGTTTAGAAACAATGAGGTTAGCATTTACAAGTCAGTAAAATCAAGTTAACTGTTCCAAAAGAAGGCTTAAATAATAGTCAAGTTTAAATTTACCTTTAAACTTCCCTAGAATCAAAGTTGTTGCTATCAATTTTCTTAGTATCTTAGAGCAAATTGTCTATAAGCTACTCTTTCATCTTATTAAGAAATTACTTAGATATTGTTCTGGTATGAAAATAAAGTTTCCAACTGGGCTTAATTTCAAGTTTTCAAGACATGAAATATTTACACAAAAACAATATTTTTTCCAATAAGGCATAAATCACATGATATTGATGAGAAAATATGGCTTATCCTTACTAACCAATGATCTGTCCATTTACTCTTCCAAGAAACAAAAGGTCATTACATCAATTCATCATTATCAGAAATTAACTTTTCCTATAGTATTGATATTACTGGTCATTTTTACCTCTGGTTCCTAGCACTGAACAAACAACAAATTTTTTCCAAGATTTAAATTAATATAAATGCTGTGCTTGGAATAAGTGGCATCAGCAGAATATTGGCACTACAGGCCAGCCTGTAATTCAGAGATTAAAAAAAAATTCTGTATATTTCACTTCAATATGATTGATGCAATAACTTTCGAGATTTACTTGGAAAATACAGAGAAGCAATTATATTTAAGGGCATTCTCAGCTATAACATAACACTTTACTTCTCAGCATGAAAGGGTTTTGCCTATATCAATGTCCTGTGGCTAAATCCTAGCTTCAATTTAATTAAGAGACCATTAGCATTCACCAAAATGATTTAAAAGTATTGGATGGACAGTACTCACATATGCTATAGGTGCTGAATAAATATGATATTTGAAATGAAATTTCAAAGTGATGTTACTTTCCTAGCCTAATCAGATCAAATTTTCCTTTCATTTAATGTAACAGATTATAGTCTTTGTAGAGTAGAAACAATTGATAGTGTCTAATAAAATTACACACAGCAAGCATTTTAGATACAATTTTAGATAAAATAGGTACTATTAGATAAAACATATTTAAAAAAAATAGAATATAATTTTATTCACTGTTAATTTTGATGAGGCACGTTTTGTTTGTTCATTTGTATGAAATTACTGATGAGGAATCAAAGAATATAAAGATGTCAATTCCTATGACACAAGCCTGTAAAAAATATACTGGCATTCCATTATCAATTCGACCAATTACAACAGACATAGTTAAGAAACACCCTTTGATGTATAGATTTTCTGTTGGTATAGTTTGAATGGCATTCATTGAAAACACAGAAATGTCAACTGAATATACTTGTGATAATATAACACATCATCTTTGTGCTAAGACATATAGCCCAAGAAATAAGAATTAATAAATTCAAGTGAAATCACTTTTCTACCCATAGGGCACAGATCCTCCATACTTACTTCTAAGTCTTTTAATATATGGGTGGTAACTACTTTTCCCCAAAGTTTTAATGTTAATTTTATTTCTCGTTCTTAGCAATCAATCCAAAGCTTTGTAAAAATCTGCGTTTTTGAGGATTTCTCTTTATCTTCCTGCCATCCTCCTTTCAAGTCTACTATGTTCTTTTTCCAAAGAGTCCATTTCACTCTTGAAGTACAATCAGCCACTCCTACTTCTCCACTTCTCCCTCTTTGTTCTTTCTTCTTCTCTCTCTCTTCTTCATCCCTCCATCCTTCTCCCTTCCATTCTCTCTTCTCATGAATCAGTTCTTTATGTCAGACTCTCAGAAATAGATCTGTGGGTTGTACAATTCTTCACTGAGAATGAGAGAGAAAATAATCTCTGTAGGCAAATACAGATTTGCCTTAAGAAAGTAAAGAATATTGGTGGTGGGGTTGGAATGTCTGAGGATATTCACTTGTTAAATTCTTTTGTCCTTGTTCTGAAATAACAACCAACCAACAAACAAACAAAAAATAAACATTGTCAAAGGCCTTACAGGGACATGTCTAAGTCTACCCTTAGTTTCAGAAGTTAGGCTAGAAAAAAGAATGACACCAATAATTCAGAGTTTAATATCATGCTTTACATCTCACACTATTCCCCAGTTCAAATATAAGTAAAGCCCACTAGACATTACTAAGTCAATAACCTCCTCTCTCCATGGACATTTTATTTAAAGACTGAAATGGATCCATCAAAGTCATGAAGATTACTATATCCATCTCCAGTCTGAGCACCTAAGGATACTGTTTTCCATGAGTAAACTCTATCTTGACTTATGAAAAGGAGGCATAGAGGAAAAAAAAAATCCAGTTCTACCTACCCATTGTGCCAGAAGAGAGAAATTACGGTCAGTTATAATACTTTAAACTGTAGTATACTTTGCAGTTTCCAAAACCTATTCACTTACAGTAGTGCATTTGACCCACAGCACCCTGTGAGTTAGCTATTATTATTTCAATTTCATAGACGTAGTAACTTGAGCTCAGAGAGGTTAAAAGACTTGCCCAAGTTCAGATAGTAAGTGACAACAGAACTTGGAACCTATGACTTCTAAAATTGGCTCCAAAGATATCTATTCATTTTCACAGACAAAAACTGAGTCTAAAATTTATTATGTGGATAATGGGTTATTCATTGCCTTTTGTGTTTTCTCACGAGGAAGAGACACCAGGACAGAGACACTCGATATGTCGAAAGTGATGTAGGGTGGAGAGATCAAGCAAGCTGGTCGGACTCTTGCACCTCTAATATTTCCCTATATGGTGCCTTATGAATACTATATGCCTTCTGCCACAATAGCCCTTGTGCCTTGAATCCTTTTAACAAATCATAAAAGATACAATGATTGAGTCTCTAACCATAGCAAATTGAATGCAAAGCAAAATCTTTTTTTTTCCCTCTTTTCATCCAATTTGCCAGGAGTCATCCTATGATCACACACGCCATGGGAATCGCGGTTGTGTCTCTGATTGAGGTTACAGCCACATGGATGAGTGGCAATAGGGCCAAAACCCGCATGGTCGCATTAACAGTTACTCTATTGCTGTGTTCTGTCTGTGGCTGTCTAATAAGTGGCTGCCTGACTGAAGCATGAAATGAACACAAGAAAGTAGCTTCTGAAGCCCTGCCTACTTTGGCCTCTGGGCCTATGGAGGTGAGTTCCTTGAGGTATTTATTCCTTCCAACATATGCTAATAGGTACTTGCAAGTTCCAGCGAAGTCTCCACCTCACTCAGTCACAATTCTGCACGACAAAATTTTCAGGGTCCCTTTTTGAGAACTGATTCTTAAGTGAGACACAGAATTGTCTCGGCTTTCCAATCTGACAGCAGCAAATGTTCCCACAGACCCTTACTCAGTTTCTTCATTGTCTTTGTAATTTTCACTTAGGGAATCACTTCTGTCTTTCTTTTTTTCTGAGATTTGCTTCTTTCTTTGCTTGTTTGAGGGCAGCAATGTCTTATCTCACGAATACTCCACACAAAAATATGAAGAAGAGATAGGATAGGAAAACATTTCCATGTTTGTCTCCGGAGAAAAACTGCATTTAATTTTAATGATTCAGCTCTTGACAAATAATTGACTTTAAAGTTTGGACCTTCCTTGTTCATCAGTTTGTTTGTTTTCTCCCACAAATCTTAAAAGAAAGACTTTGCTTTGTGACCTATTGAGCCATGTGAGTATGATGCCACAAAATAATAAACGAAAAATTCTACCATTTATAAAGCAATGTGATCAGTGAACATCCCACCCAGAACTCTCTGTGTAAACAACAATAATTAAGAACATCACTTAGATGGATGTTTATGCTTTTTTCTGATTAGTTGAAATTTTATAATTCTGGATAAAAGTTGAAAACCAAACTAATGAATACATTATATTAAAGGCAAACCATCATGGACTCATTTATGCAATGAGTTCAAAAACACAGAGATTTTTGTAAACATAACAATTCAGAATGCTTTAATTATTGTGTTAGTATGAGGTAAAATGAAAACATTTTGTGCTATGATTAGGGTAGTTTATGTTGCCAAATATAAAGATGTTTGCTGTTTTGCTTAAACAGATGTTTTTGCATTCTGAGTTGGCCCCTCATTACTTGAAGGAAAGTAATATTTCTTTGTTACTTAACAACACTTACATAGCACTTTTTTACTCCTTAAATAGGAGCTATAAATTTTGAATAGAAGTTACTTAAAAGATAACTTTAGTCTTTTAATATATATCATGCATATAATTTGTGTTTAATTCAAATTTTCATAATTCACAATGGATAAACAATGTATATATACTGGATACCATCATTACTGTCATTTTTATCATTCATACTTGGGAAATATTTACTCAGGTTCAGAATTCATTCTAAAGTAGAAAGAGATTTATATCACTGTATATCACATGTCAAAACCCTATCCAGAAATTTATTTCTTATTGTGATGAACATATTCCTTAATGATGCCTTTATGTCAACTGATTATTTTCTGTTTTCTGGTTAAGTTTTGTGACTCATTCCTGATTCTTAAAATTACTTTTATATTATCTTATAAGATTATCTAGAAAGCAATCGAACATAAACTTCTAGATAATCATTTTTACAGTTGAAATAATAATAAAAAATAATAATTGCAAAAATGGAGGACAATTATTTAATTTTTAAAATGACATATCTATATGACCTTCTAATACCTTAATTATGATTCCAATTTAAATAAGACATCAAAGGTATTCAGCAATACATACATATGCCTCTACCTTCCCTAAAATCAATGTCAAACCTTCCCCAATTTTCTCTACTTTCTAATTCCAACCTCTCTCTGCTCCTCTTCCCATTTCTTCCCTCTTCTTCTTTCCCCCTCCTTTCAGCACAGGCCTGGCACACACTGTGGCCCTACCCCCGTCCTAGCTCTAACCCTAACCCGAGCTCTAGCTCCCCTTTGCTGATGACCCATGTCACACTACCTAGAGAAATTGTGTCTATTGGACACTAATCCCTTCTACATCTTACCTCATCATATATATTTATCTGCTTTCCAGGGGCACCTGGGTGGCTCAGTTCATTAAACATCCAACTTTGGCTCAGGCCATGATCTCATGGGTTTGTGGGTTCAGACCCCGCGTCGGGTTCTGTGCTAACAGCTCAGAGCTTAAACCTGCTTCATATTCTGTGTCTCCCTCTCTCTCTGCCCCTCCCCTGCTCATGCTCTATGTCTCTCAAAAATAAATAAATGTTAAAAAATTATATTTATCTGTCTTCCTCTCTACCTCCTTTTATGAAGGAAGCAGAGGACTGGCTCTTCTGTATTGGGTTCCTATCTAAAGCTTCCTCCAGAGCATTATCATTTCATCTCATCTCATCTATTCAGGAAAAATCTTGCTATCGATTAATTCTTTTTCTTTCTATATTCGATAATACTTCCCTACTAATTGTTTTCTGTATCATAAAAAGCTGATGAACAGTCTTTCTTCTCCAAAGAATAAACAAAAGTCCTTCCCTAATACTTCTGCACTCTGCTCTCATCTATTTTAATGTATTTCTTTATATACATGATGCTGAAACAGTTTCCATTTGCTTTTGCCCTAGTATTCCTTCATCATGCTGTCAGATCCACATTTTCCACATCAAATATGGTCTTACTGAAGTCACTACCTGGATTGCTAAATATGGGTCACTTCTCATTTCTAATGAGAATTCTCAGCTGAAATTCTAAGAATTTCTAAGCTGAAATCTGCATATATGTAAAATTATGACAACATCAATTGCTCTAACAATCTCTTCCAACTTGGTTACTATGGTTCTGCTCATTCTTCGACTATTAAATACCAGTTTCATTCCCTGATTCTTTTTTTTTTTTTCATTTTGTTTCATGCGTATCTTTGTGTTTTAGGGCTGTACTTTTTGTTTTTTTAATTTTATTCCACAATCTCCTTCACCTTGAGATTTACATAGATCAACATACCATACTTTTAACTCAATGCTTCATTCCAGACCCACATGTCCACCAGCATCTCTAGTTATATGCTCTTTAAGAACTTCTAATTCAGAGGCACCTGGGTGGCTCAGTTGGTTAAGTGTCTGACTTTGGCTCAGGTCATGATCTCACGGTTCACGGGTCCGAGCTCCCATTGGTGGGTTGGAGCTCTGCATCAGGCTCTGTGCTGGTATCTCAGAGCCTGGAGCCTGCTTCATTCAGATTCTGTGTCCCCTCTCTCTCTGTCCTCTCCTGTTTGTGCTCTTTCAAAAATAAATAAATGTTAAAAAAAAATTACGAACTTCTTATTCAGGTGTCTAAAACTTAATCTTACAATTCATTTTTTAAAAATTTATTTATACCTAATAATGAGGCACTTGTTTTTAAAAATGAACTACAGTGATTTAAATCTGCCTGATGGGGGTATATTGAATAATGATTTCTCACAACCAGTCTTACTTTTGGTGTTATTTAACGTATTTGTTAATTTTTTTTGGTGTATTATATAGAATTTTGGATGATATTAAAATTAGCTGGTATTGGTGCTAGTAAAAAATCAATAAATAATGAGATAATAAAACTATATAAAAGTGCTTTGTAAACTCTAAGTTACTCTCTCTTTAAATGGATCTATTTCTTGAGAAAATGCAATTAGAGTTGGAGGTGCACTAACTCATTATTGTACTAGATGTATACAATTTTATGCATGTCTAAATGATTAGATTGCTAACTCTGAAAATAAGGGTAGGCAGTTTATCATGCCCATTCAGTCAATATTGAAATTCAGACTGGAGTCCACTGAAGAAATACCTGAAAACAGTCTAACTCATAAACCAAAGAATGTCACTGTCCAAGCTAAAACTTGCTTCTTTCATTGAGATATTTAGGTCACATTTTATTTGAGAAGGAAAAATCTGTTTTACTACCTTCCTATGTAGGGGAAAAAACCCAGGTCTTCCCTACTACATCTTTCTTCTCTGAATATCCTTTTTACCTTCACTGAAGTGCAGAGAACACTTCACTTCTGGTCACCAAATGTATTAAGTAAGCTTTTTTCCCCCAGAAAAAGTAATTCACTGCCACACCAGCTGGGTATCCTACACCTTAACTCAATTCTGACACTATCTGCCTGAAGACAATGTCAGATCCAATAAGTTAAGGGCTTGGTCCCACGAGACTGCCTCTATCCCTCACTCCAAATGCCGGTGGCAAACACAGGTTCTTTTGACCAACCAGCTATAGATAGAAGGTTACAATGACCCTCTCCTCAGGTCTGATGAATTTGCAAGAGCTTATGAGACTCAGAAAAGCACTTAGTTATGTTTACCAGTTTATTAAAGGATATGATAAAGGATGCAGGGGAATAGCTAGATGAAAGAGATGTATAGGGCAAGGTATGTGGGTAGGGGTTCAGAGCTTCCATGCCTTCTCCAGATGACACAGTCTCTCTGCAGTTCTATGTGTTCACCAACCCAGAAGCTCTTAATTAACCCTGTACTTTGGGGTTTTTATGGAGGCTTCATCATGTAGGCATGATTGATCATTAACTCTATTATCAAGCCCTTCTCCTTTCTCAAGAGAATGGGAGGAGGGGGAGCTGAAAATTACAAACCTCTAATCATGATTTGGTCCTTCCAGTGACCAGCTGTCATCCAGGAGCCCACCCAAAGTCACCTCATTAGAACAAGGCACTCCTATCATCCCGGAAATTACAAGGGTTTTAGTGATGCTGTGTCAGGAACCAGGGTATAAGACCAATGTTTAGAACACGAGATACTGCTAGTGTTCTTAACACTCAGGAAATTCCAAGGGTTCTGGAGCTCTGTGTCATAATTGGAGACAAAGACCAAGTATATATATCTTATTATATTCACACATATACACTCACATTGTATATTCTTATTTCTTGGTCTATTCTTATTATAAATAGCAAAACCATATTACCATAATGACAAAAATCATAAATCTGTATCCCAGAAAAAGTCGATATGATCAACACCCAAAACAGCCACATCACTCAATAATACACAACGAGTACCTATTGCTCACACATGTGGAATTAGCAGGGTGTCAGGTAGCTCGGCAGATCTTGGCTCAGCTTGCTCACATGTCTGAAAGCTGACTGGCTATTGTTAAATTAATTAAATAAGGAGGCCATTAGTCTGAAGTGGCTATAACGCTGTGACTGCCTACCTAAGCAAACCAAAATCTAATCCTGTAAATGCCTCAAAGTTAAGAAATCAAAACCTAAGGACAACCGATCCCAAACAGCCCACTAGGCTTTAGATCATAACCAGTCCATAATTTCCTTCCTTTGTTTCCATCTTTTCTCTATGGCAGTCTTTCCTGAGGCTCCTGTGCTTGGAGCACTCCTAACCACTTCTGGTTTAGTGCTGTCCAATTCAAATTGATGAAAACTCAAATAAACTCTTAAAAATTTATTATTATTATTTATTATTATATAATAATATATAGTTATATATAAACTATAAAAATAATAGTATTATTATTTTTTAATACTATAAGCTCATCTCAAATGATGGCAACTAAAGCAATGGAAGCAATTTGGCTCTGTTCTATGTGTCTCTCGTCCTCCACCAGACTAGCCCAGGTATATCCACATGGCAAAAGTGGAGGCACAAGAAAAGAGTGAAAACGAGACTTCTTAAGTCTCTTATGGAATCACACTTGCCAGCAGCTGAATGGCCAAAGTCGGAAAGGTATTCAAAAGTTACCGGGACAGGAAAGAAAGACAATTTAGAACCATTTTCGCAATCTACCACAACTGTTTAATTTTCTCTTCAAAGCATTCAAGAGTGTTTTTGGTTTTGGTTTTAGGTTTGGGTTTTTTGTTTTATTTTGTTTTTTACATAAAATTAAATTCTGGTCATTTTGGTAAGTGCTTTTATGTATATTAGCTCATTTAAACCTTACAGCAACTCTGTGATCAGTGTTATTATTCCTATTGATAATTCCTAGTATCTCTTATTTTACAAATATGAAACTAAAGTTTAAAGGAGATAATTATCCCAAGGTCACAGTAATTCAAATGGAAAACCTAAGATATGAACCCAGAAGGTCTGACTCCAAAGACTTCCTAACCACCATGTTATGTTGTCACAAATGCCCAATACATAAAATAAAATAAAAATAAAATAAAATAAAACCATGTGATGATGCTATCTTCTGCTTAATGACTGCAATTTTGATTATATATAAAGAAAAAATACAAAAGCATTAATATACTTTTATAGTTATATGTTGCATCTCTTAATTTTTTATTAGTGAAATAATTAGAATCATTTTTTTCACATTTACAAGAGTATTATACTTTTTGTTTTTCTTTTTAATTCGGTGTTGACAATAAGAAAGTCCATAGCAATACCTGAGATTCATAAATGAACCTCAATTATAAATGTTGTATTGTAATACCAGGTCTGGTTTTAAACTCATCTAGCAAACAGGAACTGCCACGGGCTTCAACTACTAGTATAAATACAAAGGGAAAAAATAAATAAATTCATTAAATCCTTACCACAGGCTTCTCATGCTTTAAAGTTAAAAATTGGCTTAAGCCTCAATGCTTCAAGCATTTTATAATTTGGCTTGTAATCAGTTAGGAGAGAGGAAAAGTCATCACCAAGACAGAGTAGTTTACTATACTGCAACTGGGACAGCAAAGAAATTTGATTTCTTGATAACATCAAAACAAAGGAATGTCTCACAAATATAATGAAACATTCTTTTGAAACAGAAAGCTTGTGCTGTGCAAAATTGTAATTAAAAAATTTAAACCCATGAACTCATACACATTATATAATGATGAGTTTACATGTTGAAAATTGGATTTTGGGGGCGCCTGGGTGGCGCAGTCGGTTAAGCGTCCGACTTCAGCCAGGTCACGATCTCACGGTCCGTGAGTTCAAGCCCTGCATCGGGCTCTGGGCTGATGGCTCAGAGCCTGGAGCCTGCTTCCGATTCTGTGTCTCCCTCTCTCTCTGTCCCTCCCCCGTTCATGCTCTGTCTCTCTCTGTCCCAAAAATAAAAATAAAACGTTGGAAAAAAAAATTAAAAAAAAAAAAAAAAGAAAATTGGATTTTGTTCCTCAAAAACAACTAAAAAGGAAACAAAAACCTTTCAATCATATTACCATGTTATGTCTTCTTTTTCTCAAAAACATTTTTTCAAAAAGTAACAAACATGTAATTGACCAATTCCAAGAACTTCCTAAAAACCCAAGAATGACAGACATAATTAAGCAGTTTGAAGAACAGAACTAGAGTAGCTTTTGTCAATGTTGTAATAGAGCGACTGTTAGAATTTATCCTGGTCATAAACTGAAAAGGATACTAGTGTAATAGAATATGTTGGCTGATATTTCATCTCAGGCATTTGAAAAGTAGAGAGGAAATAGTAATTTTAAGAAGTATAAAATTGAATGTCTGTGTCTAAGTGCTATTGATACATCGTGGGGGGAGAAGAACAATTCAAGGCTGAGGATGATCAATAATCTATTTAAGTAATGTGTGAAAGCCAGAAGTCTTAGCAGCACACCTTCTAAAGCTGGAGGGCAGAAAATATTGAGAGGACCATTTTTATCACGATAGATTAGTTTTGCCAATTCTTGAACTTCATACAAACAGAATCATAGAGTGCTTGGCTCTTTTTTCTCTGGTTTCTTTACTCATCATAGATCTGTGAGATTTGTGCGTGTTGCTGAGTTTAGAAGTAGTTTATTTTTTCATATTGCTGTGTTATATTGAAGTGTAGAGAAAATATGTTTGTGTTTCTATAGAGTAGGAGCTTTCTGAATAAATTTTATAGGAAACTTGTAATCCTGAGCTGGGAGAAGGCCCTGGGAATTAAATTTGCAATTATATATAGAGAGAGAAAATTCCAGAGAGATTTATCTAACTTCAGAGGCATGTGTTTACTCAAGAGAAAAAGAAGTCCAAGACTTTGGAGACATCTCTAAGTTGTAAAATCTGAAGACATTAGGGACTCTCTAGCCCTTGGAGAGATTTTATTTATATTCCAAAAGGTTGTAGTGAGAACTTAGAGTCCTTTCCATCTCTTCTGGAAAGAGCAAAGGTTTTTCTCCCTCCTTTAAGAGAAGAGAGAGAGTCATCTCCAATTTTCTCGTGTATATAAGCAGAGAAAATCAATTTTTTTCCATCTCTTGCTTATAATACAGACTTCAAAGTTTTTTTGTGTGACATTTGACCTGGCTTTCATTACACTCCCTCAGGAGTAAGAAGGGGGATATGAGAAACCAGAGAGCTGTTATTTGCTTTTTAAGTAAATAATGATATTTCATGTATAGTTCAGATAATCTCTGTGGGCATTCAGGATAAAATTAGTAAATATGAATATTAAAAACTCAACACTAGTCCCCATTGTATAAAAATAAGAATGTATTTAACCATTCTACTTTTGATGCATACATTCTACTTTTGATGCATACTATGCAACTACTATGAAGAAAGCTGCTATAAATATTCTATATATGTACATTTATTTTAGGGGTCATATGCCCTTATTTTTGGAGGGGTATTATAATTAGGAGTGAAATTGCTGGGTTACATAAAAGTTACATGTCAGTTTTTGAAGATATTGCCAAATGCCTTTCCAAAGTTTTACCAATATTCTCCCCCCCCCCCCAACCAATTATGCAAGTGTTCTACTTGCTCCACATCCTTAATCCAAGTTATTTATTCTACTTCGGAAAGATCCTTATTTTCAATGTATAAATATACTAATGAATTATTTTCTGGCTTTCACAATATTTGTTCCAAAGCTAGCCAATATTTTAGTATTGTTTCTTTGGAGGAAACCATTCTTACCTCTATGGCTACTTTTAAGATTATCTTTTTTGTCTTTATTTTTCAACATTCTAATGTGCACTTGGATGTTTGTTTTGGTTTCTTTAATTAACTTTTAAAGTTTATCCAGCTTTGAGGTTTTCTGGTCTTTTAAAATCTGAGGTTTGACATCTAATCCTAACAGTTTTGGAAAATTCTCAGATATTAAGTCTTTAAATATTGCATTTGATCCAACCCACCTGTCCTTCTGAGATTTCAGTTTCAAATCATGGTAAATGAAAACAATGACCTCTTCTCTCTCTCTCTCTCTCTCTCTCTCTCTCTCTCTCTCTCTCTCTCTCTCTCTCTGTCTCTCACATCCATGTAGGCATTCCCTTCTTCAAAGGGAATTTGTTGTTCTTCCCATCAAGAGTTTGAGCCTATTTCTCTACTCCTTAAATCCTGTCATGGCTATTTGAATGGTTTTGGGCACTGGGCAATTATGGTGCAAACAAATGCTTAAAAATTAGTTGGGCATTGTAGCTTATCCTCTCTCACATGCTTAGAAACTTGAAACCACCATGTGAATTAATCTGAGTTAACCTTCTAGAGAAAGAAAAGTCAAGAAGAGGAAGAATGGGATGCTCAAGTCAACAATCAGCTATCCAGCATCCTACAGCCTGACAAAATCTAGACATGAAAACCATGCTGTATTATCTAGCTACTTGCTGAGCCACCAGGTAACTCCAGATGCAGGAACTTTAGCCCAAGACAGATCATTTAAGCCTTTCCAGATCCAAGGAACCATTCAGTTAACCCACAAAATTGTGAAAAGTCAACCTACAGAATTGTAAAGAAATTACAAATGACCAGTGTTTCAAGACACTACATTTTGTTTTAGTAAGCTACCTAGCAAAATGAATTTTTCTCTGACTTATACATTTTTACACTCTAAGTTTTCCTTTTTCATTCTTTTTCTTGTCCATTTTGTAATTCACTTTAAATATTTTCTATTGATCTTTTAGTTCACTAATCTTTTTTTTATATCGGTTGATATAAAATTTGAAACTGTTCAATGAGTTTTTCTTTCTTTAGTGCTTGATTTATTTTTAAGAGAGTGCAAGTGGGATGGGGGCAGAGACAGAGAGAGACAGAGCATTTGAAGCTGGTTCTGCACTGACAGTAGCAAGCCCAATGTGGGGCTTGAACTCACAAACTGCAAGATCATAACCTGAGCCAAAGCTGGAGGCTAAACTGACTGAGTCAGCCAGGTGCCCCCTGTCCAATGAGTTCTTAAATTCAGATACTAAACACTTTAACTCTAGAATGTCAATTTGATTTTTTGTAGATTTCATTATGTTGAAATTCCCCATATATTCATCCATTTTGTCCATCTTTTCCTATCTTTAACATATTGATGGTAATATTTTAGTTATTGCTGCTAACTCATGCTTGGCTCATGTTAGGCTCTACTTTGTTTATTGGTTCTTTTAAATATTAGTTGCATTTCCTTGCATCTTTGGATAAATATATATATATATATATATATGTATATATATATATATATATATACATATATATATATATATATATATATATATATATATATATATATTTAATTTTAAGCCAGACTTCATTGTAAAAGCCCTGCATAAGTCCAGATAATGTTTTCTACCTGTAAAGATTCTCCCATTTCCTCTCCTCATAAAATAGTATGAGGGAATGATCATCTCTGTAAAATCAGGAATCGGTTTGGTTCAGGACTGAGTCCCAGTGTTAAAAATTTAGTAAAAAAAAAAAAAAAAAATATATATATATATATATATATATTTAATTTTAATTTTAATTTAATTTAATATTTTTAATTTTAATGAAAATATAGTAAGAAGTCTGCCCTTTAACTTTCCACTTCATTTGCCTCCCTGCTTAAGAAGGTCAAAAGCTAGCAAACGTCAAAAAAGGAGACCAGTTGGGTGTTTGACGCAGACTATTCCTCATCTACCCCCTCAGTGAGGTTTTAGCTTCTGTACTAGTCTCCACCCTGTCCTACTACCCTAAAATCAAAATAGTCACCTAAGGAAAACCAGTCTTTGTTAGGGACCCCCTTCATTTCCAACCCATGTACCAGTTATGTGAGACCACCAAAAGTGATCATTGTTTTAATGGATGTTTTTGAGGAAGAAACATTTTCCCCACTACCAGGGTTAAACACTCTAATGAACAGAAATTAATTTCTCTTCCCTATTGGCATGCAGATATTAGATAGACCAACAAATAGGTAGGTAGGTAGATACAGTGTTTTCTTCACTCTATCTTTAATTACCTCATTTTTTACTCTTCCTGTTCTTATTTGATCTTAGAATTTCTCTAGTCTCTTCTTTTTTTCTGCTTTTACTGAATTATCTATATATTATTCTTCAGAGAGCTTACATACTTGCCCAGTTTTAGCAATCATTTTCACATATAACTCTTCAAAGTTTTTATTTCTAATTTAATCTCTCAGTTCCACTCTTAATGGCAAACTTGTTTATTAAATGCCCCACCTGGATGTTTTGCTGGTTTCTGAAATCTGTGCTACCACAGAATAATATATACTTGTTAAAGAGTCCCTGGATATATTTAGGAAGACTTTATGCTTCCTATTCTAAAATTTCCAAGAAGAATAAACTTAGAGGCAGCAATCTGGTTTCAAGTTCATTGAAGAGAACAGTAAGCAAATTATCATAAAATTCTATGTTTTTATCAAGCATCTCATCCATTCACTAAAAAATATTTATTAGCATTTATTATCTTATAAATATCATTCTAAGAAATGGCAATATATCAGTGAACAAAATAGACATAAATTATTTTCTTGTGAAGTTTGCACTGAATCTGGGGAGTTAGACAATAAACAATAGGCAGAACAAACAGCCAACAAATATGCAACATAAACATAATATATAATGTTAGAACATGATAAGTGCTATAAAAGTAAATGTGGATGTATATTTAAATGTATGTAAACATTATTCACAGCTGTGTATGTGTAGCATATTTGATGTGTACATGTATGTGTGTGAGGATGTATGATCCTCTTTATTTATGGGACATTTGCAAATTTATCTACTAAAATTTATTTGTAACCCACAATTCAATATAAATCAATAACCATGTCACTTTGAAAAAGATGTTTATTTATTTTTGAGAGAGAGAGAGAGAGAGGGGCAAAGCTTGAGCAGGGGAAGGGCAGAGCAACAGGGAGACACAGAATCCGAAGCAGGCTCCAGGCTCCGAGCTGTCACCACAGAGCCTGACGTGGGGCTTGAACTCACGAACCGTGAGATCATGACCTGAGTCAAATAACTAAGCCACCCAAGCACCCCATAACCATGGCACTTTTGTGATCATTCACGAACATGCACAGAGCAGCAAAAAATTTGAGTCACCCAACATACATGTTTCTAGCTGAGGGTAAACAAGGCAACATCATGCCTTCTTGTTTTAGCTCTCATACTGTAACAAGTCTACTTTTTGTGGTCTATTCAGCACTTTTTCCTCCTTGTTTTTGTTTTTTTTTTGTTTTTTTCAATGATTTCACTATTTAAAATGCCCTATTATGCCCTGAAGCATAATATCAAGGTGGTATCTAGTTTTCCCTACTACAGATGGTCTGTGATGTGGTTTATTGATAAAATACACATGTTAGACAAGCTTTGTTCAGGCATGAGTTATAGTGCTGTTGGCTGTGAATTCAATGTTAATGAATCAACTGCATATTAAATAAAGTGTCTTTAAACAAAAACACATAAAATAAGGTTATATGTTTATTGGTTGATGAAAATGTTGTGACTGCATCTTAACCCTGTATTTCTCCTCCGAGTAATGGTCCATTATTTGTTGATTCAGTGTTCCTGGTGATTTCATAGAACACCGCTACTACATATATGGTTATATATGTATGTATGGGTATATATGTATATATAGTGTATATGTAGTGGGAACAACCCTATTAGTTATACTGTGACATGAAGATAGTCCATTTATTTGGAAATGTATGAATATTTGATTCTTGATTCAGGGGCATGCGTTCCTTCTCAGCCAGACTCATGTTATCCTCACTGGATGCTTGTCTTTAAATATGCTCTATACTTCAGCATGAATTCTTACTGACTATTCTCTCATAAATATCCTTATTTTCTGATTTCCCTTTTCCTTTATCTCAATTTTATAATATTCTAAATATTTATATTTAATATTTATATTCAATATTATTTAACCTATTATTTAATATATATTTAAATATAAATATTTATATATTTATATACATATATATGTTAGATTCTTATTATTCATGGTAGTGATGCTCATATATAAAGAGGGAGACAGAGACAGAGCTTTATTGGCAAGGAACTGGCTTATAGACTCAGGCAAGAGCTGATGCCCCAGTCCACAGGCAGAGTTTTTTCTTTAGGGAAACCTCAATTCTATTCTTAAGGCCTTTCAACTGATTGGATCAGGCACACTCAGATTATTCAAGGATAATCTCCTTTACTTACAACTGACTTTATAAGTTAAATGCATCTACAAAATGCCTTCACAGAAACACTCAGATTAACGTTTGATTGTGTAACTGGTTACTATAGCCCAGCCAGTTTGACACATAAAGCTAACCATCATAAAAAGTATATCTGGAGATATCTAGGAGAAGAGTATTTCAGGGAGAGAAACAGTAAGCCATTTTAAGAACTTTGGTTTTAACTCTGAAAGAAATATGGATTTATTACACAATTTTTAAACAGAAGAGAAATAGAATCTGGTTTATATTTTTTAACAGGATCAATTTGACCGTGGTACTGACAGTAGATTGAAGGACAGCAAGGATGGAAACAAGAAATATGTTTAAATAAGAGACTATAGAGTTTGATCGGGGTGGTGGCCATGATAGTGATATAGAAATGATCAGATTCTGGATATATTTTGTAGTTAGCATCAACAGGATCTGGGTAAAAGTGAGAGAAACAAAGTAATTAAAAATGGCTTCATGAGTTTCCATATGAGTAACTACAAGAATGGGAGTTGCCTTTCACTGAGACAGGGAAGGCTCTGAGTAAAGATGGTTTGGACTGGGAAATAAACCAAACATGCTGCTTCGAAATGTCTTACAGATAACTAAAATGGAGATATTGAGAGGGCAGCTGCGAAAGTGAGTCTAGAATTAAGGATTCTTAATCTGGTATAAATTCTGTATATTTGGTGTTTTAATCCATGAAACTGGATTATCTCACAAAGAGGAAATAGACAAAAGGAGTAGCCGCCCATAGACTAAGCCCTGGAATATCTCAATATTAAGAGATTGGAGAGAATTATAAGCAGCACAGCAGCAGCATGAAAAAAAAAGTGGGCATTGATAGTGGAGGAAAAAAAAACCAAGGAGGTGGGGTTATCTGGAAGCCAGATGAAGAAAGTTTCTAGAAAGAGAATGATCAGATGTTAAAATGTTGCTGATAGCGAATTTTGGACAAACGTTTGCTTATTGGATTTAACAATGTGGATGTTATTGGTGACCTGGTAAAAAAGATAAGCTAAAATCTGGCTGGAGTGGTTTTAAGAGATAATGGGCAGAGGGGAAATATATACAGGGAATGAAAACACCCCCATTAGTTTTACCATAACATGAAGATAGTACATTTATTTGGAAATGTAAGAAGATGTGATTATTGGTTGAGGGGCATAAGCTCCTTCTCAGCCAGACTCCAGTTACCCTCACTGGGTGCTGGTCTTTGAATATGCTCTATACTTCAGCATTAATTCTTACTAACTATTCTCTCATAAATGTCTTACTTACTGATTTCCCTTTTCGTTCATCTAAATTTCATATTATTTTAAATGTAATTTCTCTTAGCAATCAGTCATATTTTCACCTCTATGGCAATTTTTTGTTACTTTTCTTATGTGTGATAGTTTAAAAACTACTTGATGACAAGTAAATTTTCTCCCTCATCATTGGATTCTTTGTAGCACCTAGCATGATGCTTTGCACAGAGTTTACAAAATGAGTAAACATAATAGTTCCTATTTATTGAATGGATAATCATTCCTGAAAAAAGGGGGGCATAAAGTTTAGTATGCATTTTAACTCACCTGTATAAGAATGTTAAAACACTGAGTTTAAAAACCACCAGCCACTGTTTTTGAGATTTTCATTGTGCAATTAATTTGCTATATTTCACTTTCTATGAATATATTCAATTCAGGGTTTTTTTGTCTTTTTTGCATTTATACAGTCATATTTAACTCAGACCCCCATTCAATTTGTCATTACAAGAAGTGGCTTTATGGCATAATGAACAACCTCATTTCCTGCAATTTTTAAAATAAGTTAAACTATTAAACTAAAATTCACTGGTATGATTCATTAATAACCATGCTTCTTTTAATATTTTATTATGGCATACTTACAGATGGTATAAAATGAATATCTAACAATTACAGTAATTCTTTTCTCACATTACATAAAATGTATAAGTATATGAAAAGGATCATGAAAGATCTGAAAACCCTACCCACGGAAAGATAGATAATACTTTTGTTTAAAAAATCCCACAAAATTAGTACAGTGGGACACTATCAAAATAAGTTTTATCATACATCATGTGAACCAAGATTCTCTGGGTTTCTACCAATAGAAACAGCTGACTATGGCTAGCTTAAGCTAAAAGGGGCCTTGCTTAGAAGGAAACAGAGAAGCTAGAATTACGACAGCAAGTATGATCTTCATCACATGTTGGCAAGCTTTCTCACTAGAATTCAGTCAAATATGACTTGCCTCTAGCAATGCTTAAAATTTCAAATTCCAAGGAGAAAATGTCTCATAAACTTAACTTGCATCAATTAGCTACAGTCAGATAGCAAATTCTGACTACCAAAACTTAATTTTATATGCCAGAAGGAGTTCCCAGAAAAGCAGAAATCACTGATATCTAAGGAAGCTATTCTGAGATACAGTTAAATATATGTTTTAAAGATTACTTTTGGTTGCAAAAATTGACTTACTATAGGTTGACTAATTGTATTTCTTTATTGATATTTTTAACAGATTCTTCTCATTTATCCATTTTCCATTCATTCAATTATATACAACTTATGCATATAGATTTTGCACCATCAACTTGGCTAGGCTTTTAGTATAAAAATATGAACACAAATAATTATGAAATAATATGTTAAAATTTGTGCAAATTGCTGGACAAACACAGAGGAGGCAGTAAGTATATTTGAGGGGTACTTTTTACTGTCAAAAAACATAAAATCTCTAATTTATCCAATGCTGGACATTGAGTAGCCTTAAGACACTAATCATGTTCAATCACTTCCAGATATTTTCTAAAACTTGGAAGAGTGATCTGAAGTGAAAAGTTTGGAATCCCATTACCATTCCTTAAACTTCTCAGTCTCTGAAAAAAAAATTTATTTTGATGGCATTCTTCAGTTCTACAAAATGATAAATAGCAGAATATTACTGGAGTTTAAATATTTCTGAGAGAGCAATTCTTCACTCCCTGCTGTTTACAAGTAAAACACTGTCTACAAATAATACATTACATTAGCTGTCCTCTTTATCATAAAGCCATGTTGAATACTTGTAACATTTATAAAAAGACACCAACTGATTGCAAGATGAGCATTACCCTTGAGCAAATTATGAACACATTTATTTCAGTCTTATGCATTTGAAACTAATTTTCTGGTAATATCAAAAGTGTTCATAGAATTAATTTCCTGTCAGTTCAGCAGTATTCAAGTGAATATTTTATGATTTTGCATTAGCTGTATTTGTCTAGAGTTGTGACATGATCGAGTCATTCTCTGAGGGAAACACATTAATAATTAAACTCTGTCCAATGTGGAGTGCTAAAGATGACAGCGTAATTGTACATTTCCAGAGACCGTTTCGCAAGGCAGAGGAGAATTGCCCTGCCACCATTTAAATGTCAATTTAGAATTTCTTTCTAAACTAAAACAGAGCTTCAATGAAAAAAAATGGTGGTGGAGGGGGGAGTTGATGTCAAATAGGGAAACTGTTCTCTTTACTTTCTCTTTATTTTAAAATGTGAGCTAAATGCAAATAGTCTCCTTCATTCTTTCCTTCTCATGCTGAATAAACTGTCAGTTAGAAGTTCTTTCTTTTGGTAATATAACATCATCAAGGGTCTTTGATCCAGGACTGTGTAAATGATAAATACTACTTGCATAGATTATCTCCATAGGAAATAGTGCAGCTGACAGGAGAAACTTTGATTGGTTTCAGCTCTTCTATTTGAGTCTTTTTTAACTTAGATAACTTCAGCAATAATTTAAGATTTTAATCTACTTCCCAGTCAAATAGTTGTGGATGGATCACTATATGTGTCCTTATTTATGCTTCCTATTCTGATTCTTAAAATAAAGTTATTGGATTTTTAGAAGTGAGATTTTAAAAAATTTCAGAGGCATATATATTATACACATTAAAACTCACATTTGTGTTTCCTACCTAGACAAACTGTGGTTCAAAATCGTTACTGGAGAAAACTTAAAAATTGAATTCAACCAAAATCATGACTAGAGGCATGGAAATGCTCCCAGAATAATTTGAGTTGAAGTTTGCTGTTGAACAGAGAGCCTAGCAGCTAACCCTTCAATGAACTTCAGTTTATTTCAGACACAGACATTCCTTAGGAATAACAGGTATTTTCTCATTATCTAATACTGACTGAGTAGTATCTTTGAAAAATCCCACTTTCTGGAATTTTTCCTAAGGAAATAATAGTGGGTGATTTAACTACAATACAGTTCCTGGCAGCATTGTTTATAAAAGGAAAAAAAAAAAAAAAAAGAAAAGTAATTTAGCTTAATGGCTAAAAACAGAAGATTCATTAAATAAATTATGATATATTTATATCATTAAATATTCTAATGCTGCAAATAAAACCTTCAGTGACTGGAAAATTGTTTATTCATCTATCCTTTATGTATTTATTCATTCATTCCACAAATGCTCATTCAGTGCTTATTAAGTGCCAGACAGTGTTGCTGATATTGGAGATAGGACAGTGAAGAGAACAGTATCTCTAGTTTCATGGAGCTAGCCTTCTAGAAGTCAAAGTCCTACAATAACCTAACGTGAGGATATAACATCCTGCATATATTAAAAGTTACGAATAAGTAAATTACAGAATGTACTAGAGGATAGGGTTATTCAGATGGGTGTTCAATGATGACCTCTGAGAGCTCAAAGTAACAGGTTAGACCCTAAGGCATTTGGAGGTAGAGGACCCTGGGATGAATGAATAGGAAACACAACACCTTACGTGGAAACTGGCTTGGTGTGGTTGAGAAGCGGCAAGGAAGCCAGTGTGAGTGGGTGAGGAAGAAGGTTATAATCAGAGTCACAGAGCAACCATCAGCATTAAATGATTACTCTAAATCAAATAAGAAGTCACTGGAGAGTTCTGGGCAGAGGGCTAGAATGATCTGACTTTTGAAAATAATGATTTCATGATTTATTAAGTGAAAAATAAGCAGTTAAAAAAAGAAGTATATACTTAAAAAAAGAAGTATGTACAATGTATAATGTATAATAAAGTAGGTGTTGATTTTTATTTTGTAATATCTACTTCCCTTTGTGAATTCTAAGCTCCAACAGGGCAGAAACATAGGCCTATTTTCTCATCACTATGTAACTAGCACTTAACTTACTGCCTGGCTTAGATTAGGCATGTAGTAAAATTTGTTGAATTTAATGAATGAATGAGTAAATGGACAAATGTTTTAAAATATTTGCAGAGGTTACGTATAAATAAAATCACTTATTGTCCTTTAATCATCTGGCTCTAACGTGCTGTCACATTACTGGCTCCTGGTGCCATATTAGATGAGTCAGTATTAGAGTTCTACAACCTGATTCTGAGGAATATCCAGGAAATATATTCATTATTAATCCCTTCATAATATTTTTTAAAAAATAAAGAAGCTAGTTTTGGGGGTCCATGGTAGAGTGTGTGGCACACGAAAAAACACATATTCTATCATTCTTATACTGACAAAATAGGAATAAGCAATCTAAAAATACGGTTTTAAAGAGATCCTAGCAACTTAATATGCTTGAAATCTAAGTTCACTTTAACAAAAAAAAAATTAGAAAACCATTTATCAAAATTCATGGACTTAGAATTTAGAGACTGGACTGATATTTCTTCTTTGCAGTAAACAGTATAAAAAGAGCATTGCAAAAGGGGTACACCAAGCAAACAAATAACCAAGGGAAGCATCTATGTATTTCTTTTTAAACAAACCAGCCCCAACTACTATAAAACCACAATTAATAAAAACTTAGTCTCTCAGAATACTCAATTGTTAGGAATTGCGATTGCTATTTTTATTTTGCTTTTTCAGCACCAACTTCTAGAAGAAAGAGGCAAATGACAAAAATACCTCTGGGCAATTTTTGGAACTTATTCAGAAAAAATATCTTCAAGACTATATTATGCTGTCAAAATACATTCTTACTTTTCTCCACTTTCTACATCTACATTTACACAACTGCAGTGATCACCAATGTTTCGAAAACCTAGAGGTCCTAGATTTTATCAAGCTCACCTGACTGGAGTAACTAAGGAGGAAATGTGAAACACTGAATTATAGAGTTATCTTCTCAGTATTTGGAAATTAAAGTATATTTTCTGAAAGATTAAATTATTAGCATAGACTCAATTTTGGAATCTATTAAAATTTTTTACAGTTTATGAGTTTCCCTTTCAATATAAGAAATACACAATAATTACAAAATGAACTGTCATACTTGGAGAACGAATCGTGATTATTTATGAAAAAGGTTTGTATGAAAAGTAATGTATACAGCAAGCATAAGTTAACAATCATCAGAATTTTTCCATATAAGGAAAAATCTATAGCAATAGAACAACACTAAATATTTGATAATTCAGAAGACTCCTAGGTATTAGAAGTTTCATTTTGAAAATTTATTATAATGGAACCATATTTAAGGAGGCTCTACCAAATGCAAAAAGAGAACAGACAAATGCATTTGCTAGCATTTCTAATTGGCAACATTTTACTAACCTACTATCAGTTGGTATGTGTTTGATATCATTGTAAAATTAGGACTTCTTGAATAGAATAATATAGTGTACATATCACGCCAAGTCCAAATTAATGAAGTTTTACTCTGTGTGACCTCTATGCTAGGTTTAGAGTAGTCTGCATAAGATCACAGCTATGAAAGACAAATTCATTTTTGGCAGGTGTAGAAAAATATTCAATAGATTTCCTCAACTTTTGAATCCCTTAGAAGCTAGCTTTCTTACACTGAAATTATCTTTGTCGGTCATGAAAGTAAGTTTCTACTCTGATACTAGTGGTACATCATTCAAATGTTGTTCCCTCTCTTTTGGAAACAGATTAAGAATCCTCTGGGGCTATAGAACTACCATAGCTATAGTGAAGGGGCAAATGCTGGTCAATTGAGAAAACTTCCATTAGTGTCTTTCTCAATCTTTTTTATTTCCTATGTTTTACTTGAATATCCTTCATTTCAGAGCCATTCCAGAGACTTTCTTCGTCGCTTCTGTGTACTCCTACCACAGATTCATCAGGGTAGATAGCTCAGATAATTATATACATACATACATACATACATATATATTTTTTAATTAAGAGAATACGCTAACATGGTTTGAAAATCACAGAAACATTGTTAAAAATTAAATATCTTTCTCTTCTCCCTGTGCCACCAAACCCCAGCTGAACTCTCCTGAACTAAACAATGTTACTGGTCTCTTATATATCTTTACAAATTTTCTGATGTATATATATCTGTGGTAAAATACACCTATAAATCTCCTTTATCTACATTAAACAGGATTGCTATGTGTATTGCTGTATGTGCCTTCCTTTTTTCAAATTTCCTACCAAATATACTTTGGTTATCTTTTCACATCAGTACATATCAGTTAACCTTATCATTATTATTTTTCATCAATGGCATACTATCCTACTGTATAGATATCCTGTATTTAACCATTCATTCACAGATGGAATCTTAGAATATTTCTAACCATTGTTATTGAAAACATTACTGTAATAAATATTATATAAGAAGTTTTGGGTACGTGTGTAACATGAAGTCTTCTCATCCAAGAACAAAAGGTTTTTCCATTTATTCAAGCTTGCCTCCCCCTCTCTCTCTCCACAGTGTTTCTCAGGAGACAGTAGAAGAGTGCATTATACAGGTCTCCATACATGGTGTGCTCTGTGTCCAGTCTCTTCAAAAGATGATCTCTGTTACATATACCAGTTCTGAAGTCTGACCACTTTTGTTTGTACCCAGCTTTACCAGTTATTAGATCACCAGTCTTGGAAAGGGTACGTGACATCTCTGTTCCATGCCTTCATTATCTGTACAACAGGGATAATCATCGTACCTACTTCATGGGCTTATATACAACATATAAAGCAGTGCCAGGCATAATAGCAAGCACTTAGTAAAATTAGTATTCAGCATTATAACCATTCCTACTATTATTATTTTATGTGTGCTTACACATGTTAAGGAATTCCTATCTACTTGTACTTTATTTAGAGGTCTTAATAAAGTATACAAATATATTAAAAAATTTTAAATGTATTTTCAGCAACTATTGAAATAAACTTATTTTATGTCCCTTCTTAGGGATGTGTAGATATTTATAATTGAATTTGCAGTTATTTTTTTCTTTCTTGTTTAAACTTTCTATCTTTCTTAAACACCTAACTTTCTTAGGTGTTCATATTAGTGTTATATATATACATATATACGTGTGTGTGTGTGTGTGTGTGTGTGTATGGCATTTCTTTTCTTTTCTTTTCTTTTTTGGAAAAAAGCTGTGATGTGTTTTCTTATCTGTGCTGTAGAAAACACTGAAAACTTTTAGGAAAACCTGTTCATGGACATTTAACTCCCTCTGGATCCTTCTGGGAATGTTATTTTGTGGCTGGCATCTCTGATAATTTTTCCTTTTTTTTTTTTCCAATTATCTGGGTCAGTGTAAATGTTCTAGTGCTTTGGTGAACAATTTTGAAAATTCATATTTTCTTGGGCAAGTATTCATTTCTTACAGTTTATGATCGATTTTCTTTACATAGAATTTAGATAAATTGTTATTTAATTTTATCTTTTGGACTTTTTCTCCACTTTCTTAGTAATTTTCTATGTTTATGTTTCTTGTCTGCTTGTTTAAGAACATTTTGTTTTTCAACATATTTGCTGAGTTTTCTGTAATTAGTATTTTACTCTTTGGGGAAAGCAGAGATGTGTATGGCTCTCAGTGAGGTCTCTGCAGATCCCCCTAGCTAGAAAATATTTCTGTGCTGATTTGCAAATTTGTGACTCATCTATGACCTGTCAAGGACACTATTGATCCAGACAAGGGATTAGGTTGGCCCCTTTATGTCTCTTACTCCAGAAAACAGCACCTGTTTAAGATTTGTAGAGATCTATATCTGCTACCAGAGAATGCCCTTGCTTTGGTCTAACATTTACAGTATTTGACAGCTATTTCTTATAGGTAGAGGTTTAGGGTTGTGACTAGGTCCTGCTTTCCTTGGTAATGCTGATTTGGTTTTCTTCTAGCTAATATTCATATCAATATTTTTATTTGACTACAAAGAAGAAAGCAAAATAAAATGCCTTTATTACATCATATTTAAATGTAAGTATTGCTTTTTTTTTACTTATTAAACTTTATTCCACTGGCTGACCCATTTCTTTAGGGAAGCTTTGCAAATGTCACGAGTACAGGTATTCTTTAAATTCTTATCATATTTTCCATTACTTCTCTTTTTCTCTCCCCTCCTTTCTAAATTTGTTTGCTTATATTTCCCCAAAAGCTGTAAAACTGAGAGAACAGGGACAACGTCAATCTTCATCATTATGTCCCTAAAATAGTACCTAGTATATAGGCTCTTAATAAATATTTAGTGAATGAATACTTTCTCCCACAGCTGTTTATTGTTTCTGTTGTTGTTTAGCAAATTATTTTAATATAGGGGACAACACTGATTTCACTCTTTGATAATGAAACACTTTCAGTTATTGGTCAATGAATGTTTTGAGTATTATAGCACAGTCAATTTCAAACATAAAAGAATGGTGTAAGATTTTGAATGATCAGGGCACGACCTCACCCTCTCTCTTATATCAGGTATACTTGCCAACATCCTCAAACACCATCATATGTCAGGTCACTACTATGGGTATTTTCCTCTGGGTCACCAACACCTTCATCCTCAATAACCACAGGTGCAAGTGTGTGCACACACGCGCACACACACACACACACACACACACACACACACACCCCGATATCTCTTGAATAAGTACTTTCACAGTTACCAACTATCAGATGAGGTAATAATCTGGTTGTTGGAAGCTGACTGACCAATTTTTCTTTTCTTTTTTTTTTAAGTTTATTTATTTATTTACTGAGAGAGAGAGAATGAGTATGTGAGCAGGGGAGGGGCAGAGAGAAAGGGAAAGAGAGAATCCCAACCAGTTTTGTACTGTCAGGGCCCAATGTGGGGCTCTAATAAATCATGAAATCAGAGTAGGTCGCTTAACCAACTTGATCCAGCCAGGCACCCTGACCAGTTTTTCAATATTACATTGCTTCCAACTAGCTCAATGACCTTAGGCAATTTACTCTAAATCTTGAATTTAAATCTTGAATTTAAATTTAAATCTTGAATTAAATTTACTCTGTAAATCTTGAGTCTTCATTTGTAATATAATCATGGTAGTATTACCTACTTCTCGAAATTCTGTGAATTACATGTAAAATGCTAAATGCAATGATCAGAAAAGTGAAGGAATTTGAACACCTCCTTCTTGATTTTGCCAAAGGCTGACCCTGTTAAAATAAAGTAAATAGGACAAAAAATAATGGCCTCCAGCAATCTTGAATTCCCATTCTCTTCTCAGACTTCTAAAGTGCTAGTGTTTTTTAAACAATTGTAGTCTTAACCTTCCTTAATATTGCATCAACCCATTTGCTATGCTATGATTTTTTAATGCAAACTTCAAAATATGCAGAAGGGAAATATATGGCTACAGAAGGTTAAATTGTAAGAAAAGATGTTGCAGGACATCAAAATAGTGTCTGCAGTGGCCAGGCAAATCCCTCTGCCTCAGGCTTCTCAGAGCTATCCCATAGGCTAGTTTCAAATTTACTCCCATGAATTGCATATGTTTTCATTCAAACAACTATCACTAAATCACTCAGAGGCTGATTAACTAGATTTTGTATCTTCCTTTTTCAGCCTATGTCTGAAATCCTGTAGGTTATAGTTAGGTGGTCCTCCTATCAGAAAAAGGGAGAACAGGACAGATAAAATTTAAATTGGCCTAATTATTAATTTATCTATGTAGATTTAAAAAAAAAGTAGAAGCAGAGATTAATTCTATAGGTTAAACTAGTGACTAGGAATGTATTTATCCATTTATTTTCCCACTGCCAGATAGTCACATGTCAGTGTTTTGGCAGTTTGTCATAGCACTGAAACACAGCCTCTAAACCCTGTAGAACTCACAGAAGTTTTCAAAATGTCTTTTTTTTTTAAATTAGATCCAAATACACAGAAAATGTACAATGTTAAAGTCTTAGCAAGGGAGTGACCACCACATGTCTTATTTTGTAAGTATCTAACAGGGCACACACCGAAAGTAGAAATATTTAACAATATAATAGCTGGTCAACTGAACATGAATAGAGAGCAAGAGCCTAGTATTGGAGAGAGGAGAGAACTGAGAAGGAATAGAGAAAAGAAAGAGAAAACCTAACAAATGACAACAGACTGAAGCTGGAAGATTATACCATCCAGTTGGTGGAGTGGCTGAAGGGCACTCAGAACATGAGTGCCCAACATTCACTTCTAAGCTTCTTACACTGTTTCCATCAGAAACTTCTTCATGCTTCAAATTCAACAAAGCCTGTTATATCATATGCCTAGTGAAAGTCACTGGGGAAGGTAGGGAGGTGGGCAGAGGACAAGAATATATGGATCTGAATCTTTCTTTGTGTCCGTGATGACCAAAATGAGATAGTGATGAACAAAAAGGGGCAGTAATAACTGGAGAGGACATGCTGGTGAATTCTAGAGTTCACCAGACAAAAACTTGAAATAGAACTAGGGATTAGAAAAATGAATGGGGACTGGCTCAGTCCCCCTGAGTGGCTCCACCTGGCTGGCTCAGTTGTTAAGCATCTGACTTTGGCTCAGGTCATGATCTCATGGTTTGCAGGTTCGAGTCCCACATTGGTCTCTCTGCTGTCAGCACAGAGCTTTATTTGACTCTCTCTCTCTCTCTCTCTCTCTCTCTGCCCCTCTCTCGTTCAACACACTCTCTCTCTCTCTCAAATAAATAAATGTTTTTAAAAAATGTTTAAAAAAAGAAAAAATAAGTGGGGATGGAGGTCATTGGATAGCCAATAGAATATTAGTAAGGGAGAGTCTTTAAAACTTGAAAAACAGGGTAGCTCACCAAACATCTGGTATGTAACCCTTTAGTGTTTCCTTTATTTAAATTTTATTTATTTACTTTGAGAGGAAAAAAGAGAGAGAGAGAGAGAGAGAGAGAGAGAGAGAGAGAGAGAGAGAGAACATGCACACACATGTGTGGGGGAGGGGCAGAGAGAGAGGCAGAAAAAGAATTCCAAGCAGACTCCATGCTACCAGCACAGAACTCAACATGGGGCTCAATCCCATGAATCAGAGATCATGACTTAAGCCAAAACCAAGAGTCAGCAGTTTAAACAACTGAGTCACCCAGGCGCCCCTCGTTTCTTTGAAATAAGAATTTAACTCGGGGCTCAATTGGAAGAACAAGTGTCTCTTGATCTCGGGGTCACAAGTCTAAGCCTCAAATTGGGTGTAGAGATTACTTAAATAAATATTTAAAAATAAAAGAAAATAAAAATTTAACTATATAGCTAGACAGTTAAAAAAAATACTATTAACAAAAAGAGAACTTGTCCCCCACTCCATTATTCACTTTTCCTCTCACCTAATCTCATTTCATTCCCACATATCTACTACGTTCCAGAATCAACATTTGGAGCAATTCTAGTTGCAAAGATCTTATAAGTACGTGTAAACATAAATCTCTAGAAGGATATTATTAATAATTTGTGAAAGGAACACATTAAAGTAGATTGAGGAAATGAAGGTATGGAGAAAGAGGTTAGCTATAATTTTTGACGTGTAGATATTTATCAAAGTCCTTCTCTCCTCCCAGCATAAATAATCTGTCTAAATGACACATTTTCTCCTATTGCACTGCTTGCCCAATGAATAAATGTGAAAAGGTATACATTTGAAACAAAAACATGACATCTAATCAGACACTATAAATTTGGAGAAAACATAAAAGCATGATAATGGTACTGGCAATTACTAATACTTATTCTATGCCACATTTTATTTATCCTTCCCCTTTGGATCAGTATTTCATTTGTTTCCAGTTTGGGGTTATAAATAATTTTCTTGTAAGCATTTTTGTACATTATTCTGGAAAACATATATACCGATATCCTTTGGAAATATACCTAAGAGTATGATTGTTGGGTCATAAGGCAGATATATATTTAACTTCAGAAGATAATACCATAGTTTTCCAAATCAATTTACCACCTCATCAATAGTGTATGAGAGTTTCAGCTACTCTACTTCCTTTTCAATAGGTGGTACTGACAGTCTTTTTAAAATTTTGTATACTCTGATGAGGATGTAATCATGCATCATTATGGTTTTACATCACATTTACTTGTTGGGTAATGATGTCAGACCATTTTCATGTAAATATAGGCTATTTGAATATGCTATTTTGATAATTACTTGCTCAAGTATTCTAACAATTTTTTTTAACTGGGTCATTCACTTTTTTTCTTATGGAGTATAAGAGCTATTTATACATTGTGAATTATTTTTCAGTCATATGTATTGTGAAAATCTTCCTTCAGACTGTGACTTTTTATTCATTTGCTTAATGATATATATTTTGTAAACAGAAATCTTAATTTTAATGAAATCCAAGTTAATTATTTTAAATAATCAATATGTTCTTCTGCCTACCTAGAGATATATTTTCCTAATCTAAAGTCACAAAGATATTTTCCTTCTAGAAGGTTTTGGTTTCTTTTTCTCATATTTAGTTCTATAATCAACATGCAAGTGAATAAACATTGTGGTTTATTCATACAATGGAATATTAGACAGTCATAAAAACTCATATATACAACATGGATGAATCTCATAGACTTCGTGTTGAGCAAAGCAACTCAGAAAAGAAGAGTATAGACTGTGTGGTTTCATCTGTATAAAATTCAAGAATGGGCACAACTAATCTATGATTTAAAAATTCAAAATAGTGCTATTGACATAAAAGACCTTCTGGAATGATAGAAATGTTCTATGTTTTTATCTGGAACTAGGCGTATGTAATATGTAAACATATGTAAAAATATGTAAATAGTCAAGTTGTGCACTTAAGATTATACAGTTTATATGTAAATTATCCCTCAAAAACATGAGTGCATCAATTTAAAAATTCAGGTGCCTTCTTAGATCACCTGATTCACTTCTCAGAATCCTCCCTGAAGTTAAACATTTTTATGTCCATTTTTCACTTTCGCCTTAAGGACATCAAGAGGTTTGCCTAACACTATAGCACTAATAAACATCATAGTCACCACCCTAAAGAACTCTGAATATAAACTTTGACTTTTCAAAACATTTTATAAAAGTAGACCATAAAGAAGAAAACTGAAGCCTCTCTATTTGCAAATATTTCTTAAGTGTATCTTGTGATAGCTCATAATTGATTCTTTCCTGGATGAATTGTTCATATATGTAATATCAATCATTTAATTTGTATTGTCATTAGAACCAACATTTTAATTAACAGCTTTTTCAAGGATTAACATTTTTTTAAGAAATATTCACATGTTTAGGGACAGCTGGGTGGCTCAGTCAGTTACACATCTGACCCTTGATTTCGACTCAGATCATGATCTCATGGTTTGTGAGTTCGTGCCCTGTGTTGGGCTCTGTGCTGACAGTGTGGAGCCTGCTTGGGATTCTCTCTCTCCCTCCCCTCTGCACATCCTCTGTTTGTGGGGTGTCTCTCTCTCTCTCTCTCTCTCTCTCTCTCTCTCTCTCTCTCTCTTTCAAAATAAATAAATAAATAAACTTAAAAAAAAGAAATATTCACATGTTTCAATGTGACACACTAGCAAGACCTTCTCACAAGCATAAGGAAACTTGGCAAAAGACTGTATCATTGGTGACTGTCTTCATACTTTAGTGTTCTTCAATTAAAAATAAAATTGCAAGACTAGAGATATGGTATATTAGTTTGCAAGGGCTGCTGTAACAAAGTACCACAAACTGGGTAGCTTTATGCAGCAGAAGTTTGTCCCACAGTATGGGAGACCCAAATTCCAAAACCAAGGTGTTGGCAGGGTTGATTACTTCTGGAGACTCTCAGTGAACAACCTGTTCTAAGCCTCTTTCCTTGGCTTGGAGATGGCCAACTTTATGTTCTCATTGTGCTCTCCCTGTATTTGTACCTATGCCCAAATTCTGCCTTTGGCAAGAAGACTATCACATTGAATTAGGGAACTACTTACTCTCTACTGTAGTATGACTTCATTTTAACTTAACCAATTACATCTGCAACAATCCTATTTCTGGGGAATAAGCTTAGGAACTCCCTGAGCTTGCACAGATGGGTTACCAAGGCATAAAGAATTAGAAAGCCATAGGATGAACACACCTAAGTTTGGGTAAACAAGATTAGGTAAATAAGATTAGGCAAATGGGGCAAAGGCCACCAATATAGGACAAAGATATAGGAATGGGAAACCTCTGGATGAAAACATCCAAAATTAGGTAAATAAGATAGGTAAATGGGGCAAAGGCCCCCGGTATAGGACAAAGGTATAGGACAACAGCAGAAAGCTGCTTTCACAGGAAGGAAGGACCAAATTAAGTAAACAGGTAAATAGGGCTTTGGTCTGCAGTGGGGCGAAGTTGCCCAGAGTGGAGCTAAATAGCCTTGTTGACCATGAGGGAGCATGCCCTGTCTTTCTTGTCCCCTAGGCCAGTTTAGGTAAACAGAGATAGGGCCTCATGTCTGCTGTAAACAACCATCGGACTGGTCCAGGATTTTGTTTTGTATTGACCCAAACCCCTAACACCACATATCTTCAAAATCTCCTTTCCTCCAAGCCCATGCGTTAACGTTCACAGTTTCATTGTCTCTTTGTGCACATCCATCATGCTTATAAGCCTTCTGATCTTAATAAAAATGGAGAAAGGGCCCTTATTTGGGGCTTTTGTCTCCTCCAGAACATTAGCCTCTCTCACTTTCCAATCCTGTGTCCCGCTCTCTTACTGGACAAGAGAGAACTTCAGACTGAGTCTACAACACCTATTCCAAAGAAGATGATTCCCTAAGGTCCTGGGCATTAGGACTTCAACATATGAATTTTGAGAGGGGCATAATTCAACCTATAACACATGGTCACAATGATGTAATGTCCAATTCAAAAAAACCCTGGTGTTAAGAGAGATTTTATATTAATGTAACATTAACCTTAATTTTTCACGAAAAATAAATTGATTAGACTATCTTTTAAAACTTCTCCAAAGATGCATTTTAAAATAAGCAAAAGCATAATCATCAGACTTCTAATTATGCATCATTATCTATATAGTTTAAATGTTCTTGTCTTGCATTTTACAAATAGCTACACTGAATTGACCTTTGATTAAAATGATATATGGAAAGAATTAAAAATGCAAATAACTCACATATGAAATTAAGTCGAGATATTTGATTTACACAGTCAACTAAAGAGCCCTTATACCTCTAACAATTTTATCCCATGAATAAATACCTAATAATATTCTAAATTTGATTTTAGCATAGGAGTATAGAAAACTTATTTTCCTTTTATATCCCATTTCTTCTTATATTTGTTTGCAATGAAAATTCTTACTCAATGCTTTTAGTGTTTACTTTAAATTATACTTCAAAGAATTGCAACCTATTCATAGTCATAGATATACCATAGTGTTTCATATAGTGAAAATCACTTCCTTCAGCAGACACAATTTCCCACTTCACTTCCTCATCATTTATCTACTCAAAAACAAAAAGACCATCTACCACATGTCACACATAAATCTCATGTTACCATTTGTATAACATTATAAATGCATGACTAGAAATAATTTAATTAACTTATGAATACAAACAAAAAGGCTGTCTTTAGTCAAATCAATGTTAAAACAAATACATTTTTTTTAAATCTATGATCTGCAAATATAACCACTTACTTTCTCAAGGTATTCTCATACTCATGTGTGTCAAACAACTAATATGTATCCATAGTCCTCATTTTCAACATTAATGAAAATTCCATATTTTCTTATTATAAAAATTTGTATTGGTCTGCCAGAATTTCTTTTAGGACTATTTTCCATCTTCTGTATACATCAGTACCTCATTTTCTTTTCCTGTGAAAAGTATGTCAAGTATTCTACTTACTTCAATTATCATGGAGCAAAAGAGATTAACAGAATAAAACTATGTGATGGCCAAATATAAATATAAGCTAGTAACAAACAGCTGAATTAATCTAAAGAAGTGAAAGACCTACAACAGGTTGCCCACTCTTATCCAATTGCCTTTCTTTGCAGTACACCCCACTTCCCACCCCCTCAACACATTCTGTCTTTGGTTGCTTAGGAGACTGTCCCCAGTGTTACTAGCCTTAGGATTTTGTGGAAAACCACTTGTTATAGGCTGAATTGTTACTCCCCAAAATTTATTTGTTGAAGTCCTAAACCTCAGTATCTTAGAATGTGACTGTTCTGAGAGAGAGGATATTTAAAAAGATAATTACTGTAAAATCGAGTCACATGAGTGGAGCCCTACTCCAAAATGACTAATGCTCTTAAAATAAATCATTAAGATACAGGCAATACACTGGCCTAATGATGACTACATAGGGACAGAGAGAAGGCAGCCATATTCAAGCAAAGGAGAGAGGCTTTGGAAGAAACCAGAACTACTGAAAAGTGGACCTTGGATTTTTAGCCTCCAGAACTGTGAGAACATAAATTTCTGTTGTTTAAATAACATAGTCTGTGGAATTTTGTTATGGCAGCCTTAGAAAACTAATACACCAATTTATTTGTTAATAATAGTTATAATTATAGTAATAATTATTATTAGCAGAAGCAGCTCTTGGATTCCTGGTAATTTGCATGGCTGGGAAAGACAATAAAACCATCTTCTGTTTTTCTGAAAGTACATGCTTACTGTTAAATTTAATTGAACTTTAACAGCACTGTCCCTTACCATTCTCTACAACTGGATTTATGTAACAGTTACTTTTCTGCAGACTTCAGCTCCTTCAGAGGAACTCAGAATTTAACTGATAAAGAGAGTGGATGGATGATTTCCTGTGTCACAGATCATGTGACACATGCACATATATGGCTAAGGGAAAAAATTTAGTCCCCTTCAGAGTTGTTCATTAATGATACTAAGTTTTCATTTATTCAATGGAAACTGATGTTTAGAGAAACTGCATAATTTACCAGAGCCAGAGATTTAGAATCCTAAACTTAGGTCTACAGATTCCAAAGCCAGTTTTCATTATGATGCTCTAATTCACACTGACTAACGCTCATACATGACCATTTGTGTTTTTAGGTCATCACTACCTCCACAATGGGAGCCAGGATAACTCCCACTTTGTAAGTTTTCAGAAGAAATCCTCAGTAAATATTTGCTGTTTCTTTTGGGGCTCTGTATGTTGTTCTATTTACTTACTTCTCAGTTCTAAACATCTAACAAAGATATCAACACAAGGTAAAACTGTATTAAAACAAATGTCTGAAAACAGTCTACATCAAGCCTAATCTTTACAAAGGATTAGGAATAACAATGTATCTAGAAGAGAACCAAAATGTTGAAAGAATTCCAATTCACATCAAACAGAGACTGGCACATGAAAAAGTAAGACCAAAATATGTTGCTTTTTTACTTTGGGAGCACTGTTGGTATCAAAAGAAATCATTAATCTCAGATGAACATTATTCATTTGAGGTCATTAAAGGTCAGTGCTAGAACAATATTCAGAATCGGGAGAAACAAAAGTACCTGGGTTAAGTGAGGCATTTTCTAATTAGTGAATACAAAGTTCCTTAGAATACACTGTGCTATACAAAGACCATACAAAAATGAAAACATCTGGTTTGTAAGAGTTCACCCTCCTACAATGTAGAACTACTTTATAGATCTGATTGCTTCCTCCCTTAATAATATGTCTGGATTGGAATGCTGCTTTATTTATTGGCTCTGTACTACTTAATGGTATTTTGGTTAAGCTAGTATTTTATAAAAAATGGTACAATATTTATGCAAGCATTCAATCTATGTTTAAATCTATGAAATAAAAAGACTTCTTGTAAATCCTTGATTTGATTTATGGGGCACTTCATCAAGTAAAACTCTTTTTATAAATAGGGGTGATGGTGGGGGATAACTTGGGTGGGTGGTAACAATGGAATGAGAACACCATTCTTGATTTTTGTTTTTCTACTCATCTAATTTAGTGTAGGCTTTCACAGCTGGACTCCCCACTCTATAAAATAAAGTGGAAGGGAGTGAAGTTGTCTAGCTATAAACTAGACAGAGAGGGAGAATAATTTCCCATGACCCAATACCAGCACAGCTTTTCATAGCAGCAGTGTACAACTACTAACTACTAACAAGTATATAGGATTTTATAATTTAGATATTACTTCAAAATATTACCAATTTCACTTCCACAAATATATAATAATTGCATGTATACTATAATTTGCATAATTATTCTTACATTGCAAATACAAAAGTATGATTTACTAAAAATATGTTACCTATACAAGGTTACCTGGTAAGTGGCAGAACCTGGGAAAGAAAGAACTGACTTCACCATTCTGGTCAACAGGCATGGATAGGACGAGGGCTTGTTTGTGAGATATCAAATCTACTTTTTCTGGTTGATTACTGACACCTGGACAACAGCTAAGAGGGCATCCTTTCTTCATTACAAAATTGGATGAAATGGAAATAAGAGAGAACACCAGAACATTCGTCTCTTATAAACAGAAAACTACATTTTTCATTTCCATTTCTTATCATAACTTGTTTTTCCAGACCTAAACGGTATAATGGTTCGAGTAAAAATGTAAAGAAAAATACAATCCAATATGAAAAAATCAAATTCTTAAATAGAAAAAAATTCTCTTATCAAGCTCAAATTAATATTTGAAATTATTTTGTCATATTTTGTACAACTAAAATGGTAAAAGTGAAGTGGATTTGATCATGGGACAAATGTAGATTTCTAAGAATGATAGAATTTGTCCTTTTTTCTTTAGCAGGTTTCTTGGTTATATTGAATTAGTTCACTGGTTACAAAATTCTCCTTCTAGACTTTGTCTTTATGTGAAATGCAGAATGCTTGTAGGCATATCATAGGTAATACAGGTTATCAACTTTAATGACCTCACAATAATCACCACCATGATTCTTAATATGACTGTGGTGAGCCTGCATTGACTTTGCTAGACATTTATATAGGCTCAAAGTTTGTGGGGATACTATACTCTGAAACAAAAACAACGTATTTCCATTTTAAATACTTAACTTTCACCAATTGTGTACACACACAGAAAATGGAATGCTTTCCCAATGAGAAGTTGGCTTCTTTGGAAATTCTCAACATTTGTATGCCATATGCTTTCAAATAATAAAATATTCAATATTTAATAAAATAATCCCAAACTGAAACTCATCCATTGCAGCTGGAGTTGTTTCCTTATTTAGAATGGTTTACTAAATTTGAGTTGAGGGGAAGATAATTTAGGAAGAAGCCAAGTTTCTCCCAGTCAGACCACTTTTCTCATGCATGTTGAAGGTAATTTTATAGCACTCTATTAATGGAAAGATCTAAGCAAGATTAAGAGGCCTCTCCAGGTCCCTCCCACAGCCCAGCATGCACTGAAGTACTTTAAAGGAACTGTTTGCACTGGAATTCTCCCATGCATTAGCACTTAAATCTTTAAAATATCTTTGAAGCCCATCTGCTACAGAGCTTCATTTTTAATAAAAATGGAAAGGGGCAGTCATAACTATCTCTGATACACTAGGTGTTTTTTTTTTTCCTACAATTTTACTTTGTTGTACCTCAGAGGAGATCTTTAGATCAGTATTAGTTTCACTCACATGATACGAATTCATTGTAACCAATTTGTAATAATACAAATCATAGAAAAAGGAACTATATCATACTGTAAACAGGCCCTTTTCATTTTTTAGAGTTTATTCTAGGATATAGAATATATTACTATATTGCTCATTCACAAACTGATATAAAAATCTTTGCATATGGTGTCCAATAATATTTTTATATCCTAATGTACTGAGTACATTGTATTTTTGAAAGAGACTTTTAATAATGCAAAATACAGAAAAGAATACAATATTATGAATCATTCGATTCATATGAATCAGTTCCCCATATAGGTTTTTAGATATAAAGATTTTTTTGAAAAATAGTAACATTATTATTATTTGATTCCTTAGTTTGATTACAATCAGGGACTATATAGTAATTTTCCGTAGAATTTAGGAACTGGTAAATTAGAAAATGGCTTGATAAGATTTATATTAATCTGAAATATGTCTTTTTAAAAAAATTGATGTTTATCACTGGATAAATTTAAGGTTGTAAGTCTGGTTCTTTTATATATATATATATATATATATATATATATATATATATATAGTCATAATACAATATGAGTATTATTGTCTATATTTACTACACTGTGTATTAGATCTCTATGGCTTATTTATTACTTGTTATAAACTTGTACACTTAAACATCATCACTCCTATCATCTCCCACTCAATCCTCTAATAAATACCATTTTCTTCCTTGTTTTTTATAGGTTCGACTTTCTAGATTCCACATAGAAATGATAGAAAATTTTAAATTTTAGTCACAAGATTGCAACCAAAATTTGTCTTCTTGGTTCTCTTACCTAAATTGGGGTGTTTTTGCTTCCCAAACAAAAAAAGAACAGCTTCTCACTTTGGAGGCAGTATATGCAATGCATAATGCCTGGTCTTTGAAGCTAAACCATTCACCCTATTATAAGGCTTGGCTAAGTTAATACTACTTTCTCTGAAGCTTAGTTGTAACCTTAGCAAAATGAGAATAAAAAGGGATTCAGGCCATGTGGCCACTGAGAACTTGAAACATGTTAATACATGTAGAGAGAGAGTATGGCACATAAATATTCCTCAATCCATGTTCTTTATAATACCATTGTAGTGTTTTATTTTCCACATTTTTCCCCTACAGCTGGTTGACTCCAACTACTCCAGTACATTTACTTAGACAGAGATTAGAGACAGTGGCATCTCAGAATCAGTCCACTGGGTGCGTGCAAACTTCTTAAAGAGTCATAAACTTGTTTGAGTTCAGCCTTCTGAAGTCACTCTACTTTCCTTTCATTTTCATCAGCATCAAGAAGTGGGATAGAGGAGGAAAAGCACAGGGTTGCCTTTCACAAATGGGAGAGGATTTCAGAATCTCCTTTGCAGAGACTGCGTAGATTGTGGCGTAATTTCAGTTCATTACCAAAAATGGAAATGAATATGTTCCTAAAATTTATTGTGAGGAATAAATAAAATAGTGTATAATTCAGTAGACATTTAACAAATAATCCTGTGTCTGTCTGTCTGTCTGTCTGTGTATATGTTTGAAGACTGGATTAAGGAGTTTTACTTCAAGAAAGGTTAAAGGAGCATGTATGTGGTAGACAAACATGCCAGCTGAAGCAACTAAAAATAAGCAGATAAAATGCAGAAAGCATTGCTGCTGAAGACAATAAAGGTTACAGAGTCAAGATCCTAAAGAGAGGAGAACTGAAAGAACTGAGCTAAGTTTCCATAGCTGCATTTTTCTCTGGGGAATTGCCAAATCTGAGGGCAAGAAATAAATCTGAGAATATGTACTTTGCTTGGGCAAATGGCCACTGCCGGGAGACAGAAAAAACAGCAGTTTATGATGATCTTTGGAGGCTGAACGTACAAAATTGGCCAAGATGCCAGCAGCATTGTGGGCAGAAAACTGAGCTTGACACACTGGCAGATTTCTTCCAATACATTTGTCCAAGTGTAAAACTGGAGAGACTAAAGACAAAGCAACTAATCAGAAAAAAATAAAATAAATAAATAAAATCTATAACAACAAAAAACAAAACAAAAACAAAAACAACCACTTTCCATTCTAAAGAAATTCAGATTAGAATTTAGAAACGGCCAGGTAAGAAATTCCAGTGAGTATACAAGGTTCTCAGTTGAAAGTCCTGAATGACTATGACCTGGGAGTGCACATTAACTGAAGATAGATTGAGTCTCAGCAAAACCAAAATCATAACCTAGCTATATCTCAGCTGCATCTTTGGATGGATTTAGTGAAGAGTCTCATTCTATATAATAAAAGAATAGAAACTCCCTAGAGAACAATGACATCATCTCCATTCTCAATGGTTTTTATATACAATATCCAATATTTAATTTAAAAAATTACTAGAAAAGCAGAGACAAGGTCATAGAAATAGTGTGTGTGTGTGTGTGTGTGTGTGTGTGTGTGTGTAGAGAGAGAGAGAGAAAGAGAGAGAGAGAGGGAGAGAAACTAGGAAAAAATATAGAAATTTCACAAGAGAATAGCATCAGAAAAAATGGGAATTCTAGACTAGGAAGTACAATAAATTAAATTAAGAACTTAGCAGATTGGGCAGAGTAAAACACAAGATCAGTAAACTGGAAGATACAGCAATAGTGAATATACAAACTGACGTAAAAAGGATAAAAAATGAATTTTAAAAAAGAGTAAGTTTAAACCATTAACAGTATAAGTGACAGGTGAGACATTCTCCAATACTCTAACCAGTGAATAACTGGAATCCACTTGTGAATGGGAATGAAAGAATATTAAGAGAAACAATGCCCTGGAGTTTCAAAAACCAATTAAAGACAATAAAAACAGTTTGCAGAGCTCTATAAAATTCTAAAGTATAAATACAAAAGAAAACAACACCTAGACATATAATAGCAAAACTGTTTAAAACTGGGGGGGGGGGGGGGAACATATTAGAAGCAGCCACAGAATGGAAAAGGGCATATTACCTTCAAAGAAGCAACAATATGATTAACAGGTAACTTAACAAGAAAACATAATGGAATGAGTTCTGCAAATGTTTCAAGGAAATAATTACCAACGAAGATTTGTATACCCAACAAAAACACCCTTCAAGATAAAGGCAAAACAAAAACTGAGAAAAGGTGCCACTGTTGACTTGCACTAAAAATGAAAATGAAAGGTCATTCTTTAGGTCGAAGGAAAATAACATATTATCTGTGGAATTCATGATGTATGCAGAATGTTACCTTGCTTTCTATGTTGCCTGATATTAATAATTCTTTTTTGCTTCTATTAGTTATTCTTTGAGTGACAAAAATTTTTCCATCTCTTCAAATACAATATTTTGTGTATTTTTAATTTGTGTATTTGTGTCTCTTATAAGTAACATGTAAGTTGATTTGACCTTTGGTTGTGTTTGTTATTGATTATCCCCCCCTTACCTGCAACATACATTCTAGGAGTCCTTCTCATTGCAAGTACTATTTGCACTCCTCACATTTTTGACCATTAATAATATAGCTAATTAGGACTGTTTCTTCTTTTTTTCTTTGTATTTACTTTTTTTTTATTTCAGGGATAGGAGATGTGCATGTGGTGATATTTACATAATTTCTCCTGATGACCATCATCCTTTAATATTTAACATACCTATTTAAACCTAGTTTTATCACTATTTAGAGTTTCTCATATCACTAGATATATTTATCACAGAAACAGCTTTCAATTTCCTTCCTCTTCTTGTCCCAATAGTTCCATGCTGATATTATCTTGTATTTCAATTTTATATTGTTTCAGTGTTTTAATATTAAGTTGCAAAAAGTGTTTGGCTTTAACTATAAGTTTCATTTGCACACCAAATAAGTTTTATTTAGTCTCTTTGCACACCATTATTTATCTCCATCTTATGCTAAGATTCTTTTTTGTTTTCAGTCTCATTATAATCTATAACATTTGTTTTAGGAATTCATGCTTATATGTTTCCTTTGTGTTGGAAAACACACTTGAGTGTGTCTGGGAATGCTAGTTCTACTTATAGAATTATGTCTATAGCGATTTGGGGACAAAGCATAAAGTGCCACTAGGTTGGGAGGAATGATATCTTGATTTCTGAAGGAATCTCCTACTTTTTAAAAAAATGTTTTTTATTTATCTTGAGAGGTGGGGGGAGGAGAAGAAAGAGAGAGAGAGAGCAAGAATCTAGAGCAGGCTCCTCATTGTCAGTGCAGAGCCCAATGAGGAGCTGGAACCCACATCCACGTGAGATCATGACCTGAGCCTAAATCAAGATGTTTAACTGACTAAATCACCCAGGTGCCCCAGGAATCTCCTACTCTTAAAGAAATATCAATATCTTTGGGGAGAGAGAGGGTACATCTTTTCATTGCTAGCTCAAAATGCCTATACATTCAAGTTCAGTCTGAGATAAACTTCTTGCTGACGGCTGTTGCAGACCAGCTGTGTAGTAAAGAGAGCAGATTCGTATCAAATCTGGATGTACTTCGCCTAAAAGCACCAGCTTCCTCCTGCTCCTTCTATCTGAAATGACTCCTTCCTCTGCGTCAGCATGTGTTTTTATCTCTGCATCTAATTTGCTTTTTGTCCTTTATTAATTCCTAAAATCAGTGGTCTATAGAACCTATTCATTATTGTTGCACACATAATTATGAAACTACTCTGTAAAATCCATATTTTATATGCCACCTCTAGATTTCTAGGGTTTAAACAGTCAGCCATTTGGCACAATCTCTTAATTTATTGAGTTTTAGTCATTGATAAAGAATAAAAACATACAATATTTCAATGAGATAATGATGTAGCAAATGACCATGTTAGTCAATTGCTAACTGATGTATTCTTATTTTACATTTGCACCTGGGGAAAGATTCAAGTTATATTCTGATAGGTAGCTTTTTATCTTGTTTTAGAACTGAGATATTATGTATGTAATCTCAAAGCATAAAAGATAAATCAATTAAATTAGTATTAGAACAATATGCTATTACAAGATTTGTCAGGAAAAAATAGTATCTAGCAGGACACAAAACTGCATTCACATTTTCCTACTTGACAGAAAACATGATTTCAGACTAAATAAAATGGTATTGTAGGCCTTCCTTCAGTCCACATTATTATCATTTTTTTTTATCTTCTATGACCTCTCAAAATACTATCCCCATTAGGGTTTTTAATTTATAAAATATTTCTTGCATATATATCCTTATACTCTGAAATTTTCAGAGTATCTATACCAGACCCTACCATAATTTTGATATTGCCTCGTAGCCCAGTCAATACTGGTTATATTGAATAAATATCAAGTACATAAAGTTAGACCTAAAGAGATTTTCACCCAAATAGGTAAATTTTTCTTTCCTGTTAGGTAGGTAGTTCAGCATATTTGATTTCTTAGACCTTATTTTTAGTTTTCAGCCACAAGACATCAATTTTTTCTTCTCCCTACTCTCGTTTTCTCTGCTTATTCCAATTGTAATATTCCCTTAACTCTCTGATTGAGACCCCTGTGATTTTCTCACATCCTCTCATTTGGCACACCTCCTCTGAAAGACATTTAGCTGTAGTCTCAAGAGGAGCCTCCACCCCCAAGCCAACACCCTTCAATATTTGTAAGAGCCCCATGTTGAATTTGTAGATTCCTAGGAGCTGCTTCACCTAGACTGAGTCACAAGGAGTCAAAGGGATAATGCAGCCAGGCTAAAGTAAAATAAATTAAACCTTTACAGATATGAGTGAACCCGTAATAGATTTAATGTGTTAATGTCGATCCACATTTCCTAAGATGTACAGATACTGTCCTAGGAAAACATAAATTTTGAGAGAGTTTAAGATTTTTTTTACTAGGTAGGATGGACTTGAATTTCTTAGGTGTTTTCTCTCTATATAAAACTTTCATCTATTTCAACTAAGAGTTGGTAGAGCAAGGCAGATATGTGGGAAATATGAGTGGTTAACGGGTATTAGGAAGAAGTTGGAAGCAGAAAACAAAAGAGCTAAGCAGGTGGCCAAGGCTCCAAGAGATAATATGGCAGAAAAAAAAGACCCTATTTATGCATAGCTGCTGTGTAGAATGTAACAGTAATTCACCTGTGAATTGATGATGAAGGTCTCTAGCTCTGAAGTCAGAAAGACCTGGGTTAAAAATCCCAGCCACCCCCCCAATTTAAGAACTGTATCCTTGAAAAGCTTTTGTTTTCTAATCTGTAAAATGAGAGTAGTAATAAAATTGTTTAGAGAGTATTATGAGGACTAAATTTGAAAACTCAGTTAAATAATGTTACTTCTTATTAGCTATTATCATTATAACTAATATAAGGCAGACAAGATAAGAATAAAATGTGAACAAGTAAGCTTAGGTAGTGACAGATTTGGGTGACAGATGATTCAAACTGGGAATAAAAACAAGAAAATTAGTAAACAAACTCAGAGTAGAAGCCCGTGCTACTATATTTCAGACTTCTAGAGGGCATCATTAACATCAGAGTTTATAGTTATGGCCCCTTCTGGATTAATACAGTGAACAATTTGCATAGTTGTACTTAGTGGCCCTCGTAAAAGATGCTAATATTAATATAAGTTATACATTTTATAACTTAAAAAAATAAAGGCACTTACACAAAATATTTACTTGGTCATCCACTTGCATGTTCAGTATGAACTAAGACTAAAAGTGCCTTGGTTAATCTCAAATACAGTAAAACCTTGCTTTGCAAGCATAATTGATTCCAGAAACATGCTTGTAATCCAAAGCACTTGTATATCAGGGTGCCTGGGTGACTCAGTCAGTTCGGCGTCCGACTTGAGCTCAGGTCATGATCTCATGGTTCGTGGGTTCGAGCACTATGTCAGGCTCTGTGCTGACAACTCAGAGCCTGGAGCCTGCTTCAGGTTCTATGTCTCCCTCTCTCTCTCTGCCCCCTCCCTGTTTGCACTGTCTCTCTCTCTCTTTCTCTCTCAAAGATAAACATTTTTAAAAAAAGCAATCACATATCAAAGCAAATTTCAAGAACCATTGGCTCAGTTGTGATCATGTGACATTTGGCATCAGGTACTCCTCGTATTGCAAGACATCACTCATTTATCAAGTTAAAATTGATTAGAAATGTTTGCTTGTCTTGCAGAACACTCGCAGAACAAGTTACTTGAGATCTAAGGTTTTACTGTATATTGAAAATGCATTATTTCATAATGAGAAATATGGTCTCTGGAAATTCACCACACATGGAAAGAAACTTTAATTGTCCCAAAAGAAGAAAGAAACTCCTAAATATGAGAGAGAGGACTTTCTCAGAGCGGTCTCTGTGAGTGACTGGAACAACACTTGTAAACTTGTAACAAGACAATCACGGTTGGGAAACTTGGCCATGAGAATTAATACGATGGAGCAGTAAAGTCTCAATTCTTTCCTCAAAGCTTAACTTTCTGTAGCAATAAACTGTCTTCTCTAAAACAATGATGGCTGATCACACATCTTTCACTAATTCACCACGCAAACTTCAGCCCTCTTAAGAATCCCTCTGGTGGCAAGACCAGGCTCACATGATGATCTCACACTGGACACAGGGCTGACGGGAAGTTTGGTTGTTCAGTGCAACTTCCAAATGTGAGAGGAAGCTCTCTATGAAAGGCAGCTCCTCTCTTTCTACTGTTCTTAATATAGGTGAAAGGAAACTGTGTCTCTTAGGCAACCATGATGAATGTTTGCCATAAATTAGCAAAAAGCTCAATATGTAATTTATTCCTGGTTGGAATTTTCTCCCAAGTAGGTTATGCTATATACTACACAGACATACATACAAGGAGAAGAAAGAAAAAAGTCAAGACTTATAATTACATTCACATGTTGGCTAATTGGGCCCTTCGGGGCCTTCTTCCTAATTATAAGAGGGCATACAAAGAAGAAATATCACTAAAAGCGAGTATGTATAGAATGAATATGAGTTTAAATGGGTTGTTCTGGCTATATAAAAGCTGTAAAACTTGATAGGAAAGGAATGCTATTACTTGCCAAACATCTCCTACACATTAAAAAAAAAAATCAAGCCCACAGCAGTGTCATTGACAGAATATAAGATGAGAAAAAAATTATGTTAGCTTTAAAGAGGACACGTTGAAAAAGGAAGACTCCTAATCTACATGCTAGATGTATGTTTTTTTATATCTGTTTCAGAAATGCAAGGAAATTATGGACTTATAATACCACTTGAAATAAAAAAAACACATATTTTGGTGGCAAATTCAATATACATAAGATTTTTGTAAGACTTCTGAAAAGAAAATTCCATAAAAACATGACCTAACTATAAACTCGAAAATCTTCAGAGAATGTATTCATTTGTCATACATAAACTTTGATGTTATTATCTCATAATAAAAGCAAAGGTAGATTTTGATCCCTGACACTGGAAACCTACACATTATTGCTCTGATAACTCTTAAAGTAAAATTTACAGTCGTTTCTCTTCAGTTTCTCCTGGGGATTTAAGATGGCAGAAAGGGTAGAGAAAGAGTGTACCTATGGTAACGTAAATCATGGAACTTTTTACAAGGTTGTAATTTATTTTATTTTACATCAAGTGGTACCCTTTTGACATGTCAATAAAAGTCTGAATGTTTATAGTAGATGTGTATATAATATTACATTACACCTCATAACCAAGATAAACTGGCATGAACCCTAAAGCTCAATAGGAATAAGATTGCCTTTATCTCTTAAAACTGTCATTTTAATTTTCTACACTAGACAATGCTATAGATGCAGGATGACTGAAGTTCCTAGTGGCTGTTAGACCACAATCTTGTAATGTTTTGAATTTAGTGCCTAATCAAATTGCATTGCTTTTAGTATTCTTATCTTGATTTATGTGAATTGGTATAGGGTACCCTCCTTAGTATACCCGAAGGCACAGTGTATTTTTATAGCATTCTAAATGCAAATCCTGCCCCCAGATTTATGCCATGGACAATGGAACCGCACTATTAAAGAATTTAAAATGAAACCCAGAAAAACTGAAATGACGATCTTCGAGTCAGTCTTTAGTGGCTGGTCCTCATGTTCCGTGGGCTGCCATGACAGCCAGAGTGCTTGCATGGCACAGTCCACAGCCTGCAATTCCAAAGTTGCCTTCTGTGGAGTTGGAATTAAATGCCCAGTGAATACAAAGGAGAATTTCCCCTGTGCAAAACCTAATCAAATGTAATATGTCTATATTATAACTACCATTTCTATGACTATTATAATTCAAGTTCCTAATTATGAGTTCAGTTCATAAAAAGAAAATTGGCTTTCATTTGAGCAGCATTTTGAGTCAGAAATGGAAAACACACATTTAAGTACACAGGTTTTCAATTCATTATTCTTTTTATTTCAATACCCATTATGGGCCCAATTCTATCCTCAAACACTGATATTCAACTCCCTGTGCAGTCAGGTTTATACACAAATCAGAGGCTCCACTTAAGTAGGAGAGGTAGGGAAATTATTCCTGAGAAAGGGGGAGAATTTAATGATTCAGATGGCAGATTTGAAAAAAGGATACCTCTTAGAAGCAAGACTAAATATACGAGATCAAATAATCTCAAACTATGTATGTTTGAGAAAATAATCAAATCGTTGGTTTCTATTGCTTGCCATTCAATGTTCTGGTATAGTTTTCTCCATAGAGACATAACCGCTCTATCCCCATTTATCTCAGCATTAGTTTAATTTGAGATAGTTTTACTTGGGACCATAGACTATACAAATTGGTCTGCCTCTTAACTCCATTAAATGCAGAGAAATCATTTTAGATAAACTTACAATATCTAATTTAAAAAGTAGTCAAACACCAAAAATAGTTCACCTGAAAATATCTTTCAGTATATTTTTACTTTGTTTTATTCTGTTTAAATCTCAAAACACACTTCTACACTAGAGTAAAGACAAAAATGTTATTGGTCTTGAGGCCAGGCCACAAGAGTTGATTTAACTTTTGACATTTGTAATACCTCAGAGTGGGCCTGACCTTTAAATATTCCATCTTGTGTGGCACCTGGGTGGCTCAGTTGGTTAAGTATCCCACTTCATCTCAGGTCATGATCTCACAGTTCACGGGTTTGAGCCCCACATCAGGCTCTGTGCTGATAGCTCAGAGCCTGGAGCCTGTTTCAGATTCTGTCTCCCTCTCTCTCTGCCTTTCCCCCGCTTTTGCTCGCTCTCTCTCTCTCTCTCTCTCTCTCTCTCTCTCTCTCTGTCTTTCTGTCTCTGTCTCTCTCTTTCTCAAAAATAAATATTAAAAAAACAAATAGTCCATCTTGTCAGCACGATAAATTATGAATCCCAAGTATTGAGGAACCTAGATTCTCTCTGACCCTAAACCAAAGCACTGATTTTTAAATTTTTTTTTTTTATTTTATTTTTGGGACAGAGAGAGACAGAGCATGAACGGGGGAGGGGCAGAGAGAGAGGGAGACACAGAATCGGAAACAGGCTCCAGGCTCTGAGCCATCAGCCCAGAGCCCGACGCGGGGCTCGAACTCACGGACCGCGAGATCGTGACCTGGCTGAAGTCGGACGCTCAACCGACTGCGCCACCCAGGCGCCCCAAAAGCACTGATTTTTAACGGAAGGGTAAGTGGATTTATGCACTTTGTTGAAGACAAGTTGAAAGAATCTCTAGCCACTGGGCAGCCTGCAAGACAAGTGGTATTGTTCCAGGAGAACAGGAGACTGGGAACAAGAATGAATACCAGCTTCTTTGGCTCTCAAATAAAAAACGGAATAAGAAATCCATGAAAACATTATCAGGAAATCAGAGGACGCATCATCAATAGTTCTGAATGATCATGTATAAATAGAGACGGCAAAGAGACTTCATTAAAACATAACAGGTCATCTTTAAATTTGTGAAATACGAAGTTGGAGATGTGTTGTCAAAAAGGGAATGTTTCTGCAAAGCCCACAGTTGCCAGTATGATGGTGATTCACTACATCTACAATAGGAAAGATAGCTGTGACTGAATCAGTAACTGAGCACACGTACAAAAAGGCCCATTTGGGCATTCCTATCAAAACCAAAGAAGGTTCATTAGGTTTTCCAGCTCATGAGAAATGTAAGCCTGTTCCAAAAGGAAAAATCTGTCCCTAATTCATTTATTTCTGTTTCTGTGGAGTGCATTTTCCATTGAAATGGAATATATGAAGACCTGAACTGTGTCCATTTATTAATCATCATGTTCACAATTTTCAGAACATAATAGAACCTCAATAAATATGTGTTCAATGATTTTACGTGTGAGAAGGTGTTGTTCCTGAATTTATTTGCTCTGATCAAGCATATTAAAAACAAACTCTATTTTTTAAATGATTTGTAAAAGGGATGCTTGTCAAAGGAAATTAAGTGAAATTAAACTTTTAAAGTACTCACATTTAATGTACTAAGTGCTATGCCCTATGATTTGGACTCTATACACATTTCATAGCTTGATAATTCAGGGTTCAGTGAAAGAAAAGAAAAAGGCATTTCAAGAATTTAAGGGCTTATTGGAACAATGATCAGCCTGGAAAAGGAGAAGTCAGGGACTCTGCCACTAGCATTCAAGTCATTCTTCTTTAAATCCTATCCTGAGGTCAGAAATTTGCTACTGCTATTTAGGAATCAGAAAATGTTAGGAGTCTACTTCCACTGTCACAGCTGCCCCATGGCTCGGAGGCTGGTGACTGGGGGTAGACCTCTCATAGACAAACCGAAGCACTTTTAGAAAAAGACTAAACATCATGGGATAGTTCTCAGAATAGGTCATATTAAAAATAGTTGATTAAATTCAGGATACTTATCTTGGAAAATAGAAAATTAAAAGAGGAATAGACACTTTTTGCATGCACAGCCTAAAAAAAGCCATGGGGGTACCCATTTGGTCCTACGCATACAACAACAAGGATTGGAATAAGAAGTTGATGAGTTAGCTTTGAGTCACTGAGACAGTTCCAAATTGTTAGATGTAAAAATTTAAAGTGCTAGAGGCTGAGTTAGATGATCTCATCCATGCATGCTCCTTATATTACAAGAAAAATGAAACTATTAAATGGATATACTTCCTAACTTATACAGTATTTACATACTGAATATGTAGTCATTAAACATAAAATTCACCTTGATATTAAAAAACAATTAGAAATTAACACATTCTGCACTTCAACAACTGAAATATTCTAGTGATACCAGTAATCGTGGTTTATAATCTCTACTCTGCCAGACTCTGCCTCATTCTCTAAGTATCCCCAGCACACAAATGGCCTGTAACTGATAGAACCAGGACTCAAAACCAGGTCTGTGAGGAGCCCATAGAAAACTCTCCAAAATTTATCCAAGCAACAAAATACAACTTGAATAAATTGGACATCACTACCTCAGATAACTTATCATCTTTATACATAATTCTGAATAAGATGAAGCATGCAAAAGAAGTTAAACTGGATTTTTATAAGATTGTTTTGTGATATATTTTATAAAAGACAATTTTTAAAATAATGTAATGCATTTGTCCTTAAATTCATAAACAATGGGTTTAAGTCACAGTTCTATCAACTAATTACATGATTGTACACCTGACTCAATTTTTTGGACTTAAATATCCTACACTGTAAAATAAATAAAAGATTTGGGCTACCTAACCCATTAAGAAAATTCAATGATGTAAACTATACACAACTGATAAATTATAAATGTATACATAAATCATTATAATCACAACAAGTAATTATTGACCAAATGTTAGCTACTCTGCTTGGTGATTTATAGGCAATATTTCATTTAATATTCACAGTTGTCTTAATAATACTATTAGAATATTAGAAAAATCCAATGAAGGAGAAACTCTTATTGTTTTAACGGATAAGCAAAACAAGGCCTAGAGATCCATCTATTTTGCTGAAAGTCATACAGTTACCAAGTAGTTATGGGGCTCTTAAACTCACACTCATAAATTATAGCTATATAGATTTTACTCATAATTACTTTATTGCTTATACTAATTTGTAATAGGTATGATACTTGTTACATTTTTATTTGTTATTCCCAAAACGATAGAAAAGTTTGAAGAACAAATATACACACCATTGACCTTGTCTGTTTATCCTCTGCAATTTTGAGTAGATTATAATGAAAATTCTTATGTAGTGTATGGAATTTAATCATAGACTTGGTTTATGTGGAAAGGCATTACATTTAATACCCCTGAGAGAACACCTCAACTCAGTTCTTTGGTTTCTAAGGAATCCAACCAACTGCTATTATTTAGATGAATGGTTTCTTAAATTACACATGTTTTTTTATCTGTGGAGAATTATCACATGTCCCCAACTCATGCCATAACAATTCTCTTTAAAGTCTTTGAAGAGAGTATCCAATGAATCGAAGTAGGTAAACTTCTGGTATTTATGTTTAATTCACACAATTTCCATAAAGATAAGAGTTTAAAACATTCTAGTGGTCTAATAATAAATATTCCTAAAGACCATGAGAAATTCTACATGGAGAGGTTCCAAGAGTGTCATCACAATAGAAACTGAGTTTTCAGGAAGTAATATATACAGGTATACCTTGTTTACCTTGTTTATAGGAACTAAGAATACACGAGTCATAAGGAAAAGAACATGGTGTAAATGAGATTGTAAATTACCCTTACATTACCAAACAGTAGCACTACAATCCCATAACTGTCAAATTGAAAACTATCTATTCTACTTCACTGGCTAATCTATGAGGAGTCTGAAAAAACACTTGGAAAATGTGCAATAGCCCAGAAACACCTGTCCTTCAGTGACAGTGGAAAAAAATATTTGTAATTTAAGGGCTTATGGTATCTTGTGGCGTTAAAAATTCTCTCTGGGAAAGCCCAGAGTCTGTAATTCTTAGGAAAGAAGATATAGCTTCGTTCCCACCTGTAAGTTTTTGAACCTGTAATTCAAAGTGAAATCTAAAAGTGGTAGTGTTAGTGGTACTTCACTAGAGGTACTCAAAGAGTGGGATCACTCTTTGTATCTTAAACTCAAATATATACCCCCCACACACACACACACAAAACAAAATGAAAATAATCCAAGTAATTTAATGAAACTTTCCATAAATCTAAAATACAAGCTTGAAATAATACAGAGGGTAGAAGAGAGAGGGAAAGAGAATTACTTGAAGCTAGCTAGCGTGTAGGAAAGACAGGAATAATGTCCTACATCTGAATAAATACATCATTCTAATTTTATATTAAGAGTACATCTACTTACGTTTGCCTATAATGAAATAAGGTAGTTTAATGTAAAATAAGTTGCCAATTTCAGTAAAATTCTAAAACAAACACCATGTGTAAAATTAGGAATCAGCTTCAAGTAGTTTTATCTTCAAATTTAGAGAACTCAGATAATTGCACACAAAAATTTAAATTTCAGCGGGAGAACAATATTAATGGCACCATGAATCCTCCTGAAATAATTCCTAAAGCCAAATTTAAAGGCTGATTTTTTTTTCTTTAGAATTCTATGCAGTGAATGAGTTTATGCAATAAACCCAGTTTTTAACCAGAATATGTATCCCAGGAACATACACATGCCAGATTAACACATATCTCAAACTCAGTTTTTGGGTATCTCTATAAGCTTTCTTCCATTTTTTTGAGGTATATTACAAACTTTAAGGTAACATATTTTAAGCTAAATTTTGTAAATGTTTCCTAATGCAATTGGAATTGTATCTTAAGGCCTTATGAAAATAAAAGGTTTTAAAGTGAATTACAAAATGTATCACAGTCTACTATTACATAGATCTTTTATTTAATTATCAAAAGTATACTGACTATTTCCTGATGTGTTTTTATCCTAAGCCCCATTTCATTAGTATGAGAGCTTAAAACACTATTCATTAATGAGAAATTTTTGATGATGCATATCTTCATTCTCTTATAGTATTTTATTATCATGGTAATATCAATTTAGATACTACCCAAAACTTATAATAGTCCAACATTAAGAATTGAAAGTCTTTTCATCACTTCTAATTATACACTAGGTTTTTTAATTCCAGATATAAAATGTAAAGAGGCTTCATTTTATTCACAGTGTTCTCTGGAAAAATGATATACAGTTTTGTTTCATAGAAAATGTAAATGAATGCAAATAATACATTTCCCTTTACCTCTTATGTAACCTATAGAAGCATATATTTATACTTAGCATCAGTCTTTTGTGTAAGTATAAATATTTCTTCCTCTCATATGTGAAAATGTTTCATTAGCAAGTCATTTCTTTCTGGGGAAGCTTTATCCTACAGCAATGTTAAGGGGATGGACTTGGGAGCCAGACTGACCAGATTTGACTTATGGCACATTCACTTCCTGGCTGTGTGCCATTTGGAAATCTACTCACCCTTTCCTGCATCAGTTACCCATCTGTAAAATGGAGAAAATAATAGCTGTTCCTGTTAAGGTAGTTTTGAGGGTTACTTGAATTAATATAAATACAGTTGGAACTGTGCCCATCATAAAAGAAGTATTGTACATGAGGTTATTATTGAGAATCATATTCAAAAAATATTTACTGAGAGATAACTATGTGCTAGGCACTCTTCATTGTACAGAGACTATTTTGGTTACTAAGTTTGATCTGAAATGCCATTATTAATGAATAACCAATCACTTTCCTAGGAAATGAATTATCAAGATAAATGCTCTCTAATCTCAAAAGATTTACAGTCAAGAGAGTAAAATGATGATTATATAACACTGTGAGAAGTATTCTGATAGAAATATGCACAGGGCACCCTTAAAAGCATAAAGGCGAGATACAATGCAGAACAGTTTAGGTCAGATAAGCTGAAATGTGACCATCTATGGAAGAGGTAATATGTGTACTGATTGACATAGGCTAAAGGGATATTTCTTGAAAAGTGTGAGCAACCTTAAAGCACATATGTCAAAAGCAATTTTCCCATAAGAAGTAATGAGAAAAGATTACACTGCCTCATTTCTAGGACACCAGCTACAGTTATAGGTTAATTGCTGATTCTGGTACTGATTAAAAGAGTATCAGAGGTCTCTTCTACCAGCCCCTGAGGGCAAAAATTGCAAATGCTACAAGGCCCCCTTAGGAAAGGCTGGTCAATAAAACAGCTTCTACTCTGCCCTGTGGAATAGCACACAGCAAAGGCTTTATATGACTTATTAGAAGTAGAGATTCCTATTGACCTTGATTACTAAAAGGCTGCTCTCCTGATATAATTCACAGCCAACCTGAATGGTTAAGGAAAAAAAAATAAATAAAGCAAAACCACAAAAGTGAAAAAACGAAGCAGCAATAAGCAGCCATTTATCAACGACTAACTTAAGATGAAGAATACATCACTGATGAATAATGATATATGTATGTTAAGGAGTCCAGATAGAATGCATGCATATATTTCAACAAAAATAAGTTTCTATCTCAAAAGTTCAAATAAGTTCATTGACTTCTTTTTACCTGGTCAGGAGGAATCTAGCAGCATGAATGTCAGGAGCTCTGAAGAGAAGCCAGGAAACCTATTGAAAAAAACAATGACGGAAAAACTTTAAAAAGGAAGTAAAAATAAAAGATTATAAAAGTATTAGGTATCAGGGCTTTTTAAACATTTTTGAAGAAAATATACTAACACATATTTGACATATTACTATCTTTAGTAAACTATACCTTGATACTCATTTTATCTGCTTTAAGAGGTACATAATTTTTTTTATTATATTTCAAAGGGGAAAAATAAACACCTTTGATCTCAATGGGAGAGAATGAATGATCACATAAAAACCCTCCATTTAACAGTTTAGATACTAATAAATGTAGAACCAAATGCATATTTAATTGTATGATATTTCATTTGTGGGACATCCAAATGGAATGAGTTTTACTCTTTTCATAAGGCAGGAAATGTTCCCAGAGTAAGGAGGTATAAGAAATCATGTATGTCTCTAATTTGAAGACTAAAATAATATGTGTGGCATCATCACAGCTGACATATCTTGGCATACTCATAACCTATATTTACTAATTTTAATTTTTTTATAGGAGAGTTTTAATATTCTAACCTAGGAATGCCTCACGCCCTCACTCTTCCAGTAGATATGAGATGCCTAATGATAAAGAATATGTATTTGGCTTTGTCACAGAACCTTCTCTGTTGAGCCAATCTTCATAAATACCTTGTGGATTAACTTACTTATACACACTAAGCATTTAAGGGCTTGATGATATTCAGTGTTATGGTTTCCACTATACATGGTTGATTATTTTATACAAACCTTTTTTATTCATTCATTCATTCATTCATTCATTCATTCATTCATTCACACATGGTTATTGTCTGTTCACAACTTGCCAGACACTAAAGAACTAGTAATATCATGATGGGGGGAAAGGGTACAGGAGAGGGAGAGATATGAGCTCTTCCTTTACAGAGTTTGTTTTAAGTAAGGGAGTTAGAGGTTGAGGAAACAATTTCATAGACATTAAATCAATTACAATTTTATAAGTGCTAAGAAGGCATGAAAGATTTATTAGGTTATTTTTATGAAACCAGGCCCTCACTTAATCTGGAAAGGCTCTTCTAGATTGTGATTGGGTGAAAAAACACAAAACCATGTGAGATAGAGAGCGTAAGTGAGGGAAAACGTCCCGGCACAGGCAATATCATGTATAAAACATCTGTCACAGAGATAAGTATCCGTATATCAACAATGACAGTTTCCCCTACTGTAATGTGCAATCTTCATTAGACATAGCCCTGACTGGAAAGGGGGTGTTTCTTAGGCTTCTTTTGCATCCACAGGTGATTATGGGCCTAACTCCCATCGAAGGAGTTTGATGAAAATGGTGTGTATCATTTCTTTTCCATGGTTGGCCCCTGGGTGGGAAGGAGCCCAAGTATCTGAAATATCACATGAAAGAAAGTCACCTAACTGCAAGAAACACCCCTATATTTTAAATAGTATTTTTAATTATTTTTAGTTTTTCAATGTTTATTTTTGAGAGAGAGAGTCAGAGAGAGCGTGAACAGGGGGAGGGCAGAGAGACAAGGAGACACAGAATCCGAAGCAGGCTCCAGGCTCCGAGCTGTCAGCACAGAGCCCGATTTGGGGCTTGGACTCACAAACTGAGATATCATGACCTGAGCCAAAGCCAGATGCTAAACCAACTGAGCCACCCAGGCACCCCTAAAATATTATTTTTGAAAATATAGCTGAAATACATAGTCCTTTATGATTTTCACAGATAAAGACCACCAAAACTAAACTCACAGTCCAAAGTCATAAAAAGTTTAATAAAAGTGGCACCACAAGTGCTATTCAACAGAATGAAACAGGAGAATTAAACCTCTACATTTTTCAGAGAGTTTACAAAGATTTGAAGAAAAATTAGGTAATGTACAAGCAAAAATTACATAATCATTGAATTAACACAACAACAACAACAAAACAGAACTGTGAGGAGAACTGCCAAACATGGAAGAAATGCATCACAGAAATCCAAAAGATTCAAATTCAAAAGAAAAGACAGAAGCTATAAGACAAGGAGGATAGAATAGAAATGTCTCAAATTTTTCTAATATGATTCACAGAAGACAATAGAAAATAAGAGGACAATACTGGCAAATACAGTGAATGAGAATTTGACAGAATTGATGAAAAAGAATACTTTGGCTCAGGAAATACATGTCCTTCCATGAAAAATAAACAATAGGAAATCCACACCTAGACACATTATAAACATATTTTAAAATATCAAGTGCAGGAAGAAAAACTTAAAAGTAGCTAAAAAGAAAAGAAAAATTACTTACAAAATCTGCAACATCACAATGAATATAAGCAGACAGTGGAATAATAGTATCCTCAAGGTCCTGAGAAAAGGGTGGTGGGAGGAGAAAGCTATCAAATTAGGATTAGATACCAAGCTAAACTATCACTAAAGATTTTAGAAGAAATTAAGACATTTGAGACAAACAAAGAACTTGCCACTAACCTATCCTCGCTGAAGGAAATCTTACAAGATTATTTCACAATGATAAATTGGATCAGAAAAGGAAAATCTGAGATTAAAAAAAGAAAGAAAGAAAAAAAGGTAGGCTATGAAATTCAGAAATATATGAATAACTCTAAAGAAATGTTGACTATATGATATAGTTTAAATAATAGTAATATGAGGATAATAAATCAAGGTGGACTAAAATTATATCTCATACCTGACAATAATTCTATAAGAAGGAGAAGGAACAGGGTGCCTAGGTGGCTCAGTCAGTTAAGCGCCCCGACTTCAGCTCAGGTCATGATCTCACAGTCTGTGAGTTCGAGTCCCATGTTGGGCTCTGTGCTGACAGCTCAGAGCCTGGAGCCTGCTTTGGATTCTGTGTCTCCCTCTCTCTCTGCCCCTCCCCTGCTCATGCTCTGTCTCTCTCTGTCTCAAAAATAAATAAAAACATTTAAAAAAACTTTTTTAAAATAAAAAAAATAAATAAAAGAAGGAGAAGGAACAGATTCCAATTAAAATATTCTAAGCCAGTTACATTGAAACTACATTCCATGATTAGTACCAGTCCACAAACTGTCTTGTACTGATCTGTGACAAGAAATACACTGAAATTGAGAGTAAGAGTTTAGAAACTTTAAAAGCATTTTGACAGAATAATTTTATGTCTGTTAAATCTAGTAGTAATCAAAAGATAGGCTTGCATTTAGTGTACATTTTATCATTTCACTCTTCTAGTAACATGTGCCCATTTTATTTTACTGATCTATCAGTCCATTAAGAATTGGAAAATTTGAAAAAAAAATTATTTACCACTGACAGCTTAAGAAGTATTGTTCTCAAGTCCTGTATGTTTGGGGAAGGAATAGAGAAATTATCTTGAGACAGAAGTAGATCAAATAAATATAAAAATCCAATGGGTAATCACTAAAAGATTAAAAATAATCAAGTAGCAGGAAAATGCAGAGTTAAAAATAAAAATATTTCTTATATGACAACATAAGAAAATTAAAAAGAAAGAAAAGTAAGTATTGAAAAGGGAGGATAAGAGGGAAATATAAAATTCAAATATATTGAATTGGGGGTTTAAATGAAATGTAAATACAAATGAAAAAACTGTATTTCACTGGCATATTTCACAACAGATTTAAAAAACAAAACAAAATCCAGTTTTATGCTGTTAGTAAGAAATCTAACATAGCAAAATGCAGAGGGCTGGCAAGTAAAAGGATGGATAGAGGCAAAAAGAACGGGCAAAGACCTAGTAAGCAAATGCTGGTATGGCTTTTTTAAGGCACAATGGAATTTTTAGGCATAGGAGTAGTCACTATATATTGATAAAGATTAAAATTCACCAGAAAGAAGTTTACAAGATAATATACACTATAGAGATATTATCAACATTAAATGTTTATAGTAAAAGAGAAAGATTGCCCCTTAATAAGCCTAGCATCCCACGTAAGATGTTAGAAAAAATAGAATAGACCTAAATACTATATGAAGAAATAAAATATAAAGATAACAGAGAATAGTGAGAATGAAAACAAAATAGAAAGGATCAATAAAGCCTATATTTAGTAATTTGTAAGGACTAATAAAATGAAAAAAAATATTTTAGGACTGATCAAGAAAAATATAGAGAAAGATAAAATAATAGTTTTAGAAGCTAAAAGGAGATCATAACACAGATCCAGTTGAGGATTTCTAAATGATGAAAGAATCCTATGGACAACTTCAGGTAAAGAAATTGTTAAATTAGAAGCAACATTCCACTCCTGCCCCCCAACATGCACACATACATACAATTACTACAAAGTGTCTCAAGGGAAAAAAAAAAGAAAAGAAAAATTTGAGTAGACCTTTAACCACTACAAAATTGAATCAATAGGAACAGCAGTAATTCAACTATACTCTATACCCTGCAAAATCCATCAGGCCCAGAAAATTTTGTAAGAGATATCTATTGAATGCCAAACATTTATAATCCTTGAAGAAAAAAAAAGAGTATCTTTTAGTTTCAATAATAAAAGATTCTAAAATTCTAAAGAGAGTATAAGCAAACTTTAAGACATTACTATATTTTGAAAAAACTAATCATGAACAACTATCCCAGAAATGTTAGGATAGTTTACCACTAAGAGATCAATAAATGTAATTCACCATAACATCAGATTAAAGTAGAAAACACATATTGTGATTTCAATAGGTATAGAAAATCTTCCAGTGAAACTTAATAATATTCATAATAAGACATCCTGCTATTTTAGTAATAAAAGGCAATCTCCTTAAATGGCTTCTACCAAAATTGACATCCACATCATACTTAACATTGATATGTCAGAAGCCTCTCTTTAATATTAGGAAAAATAAGACTGTATATAGCTATAGGTAGTATGTGGTCCTTCATTTTAACATAAAAATAAAAGAATCTAATATAAAATGTGCAAGATTTCCAAACTACAATTCAAAGAACCCTTGAATGGTCAATAAATAATTTTTAAAAATGATGAACACGATGAAATATAGGTTTCAGTAAAACCCATTATATTGTCAAACATTTAATAACCCTTGTGGACTATGACATGAGGCACTGCCCACATCACCCTAAAGAATGAAGGACTTTCAGTCCCTCAGCTAGGAAACACTGCCAAGGGAAAGCATGCAGCTGTCAGCTTCCTTCAAGGAAGCTGAGGGAATGCATCAACTGAAGAGAACTGCCTCATCCAACTTCAAATCTAGAAACCAATGACAGACCTATGCAAGAGTATAATGGCTTGGATTCTTAGTTCCAACTCAAGGCATGTGTAAAGAGTTACATCAGCTTCTGATTTCTTAGTCGGGTTGGTTGGGGCCTCTTAAAACTGAATCACAACTCTTCCCCATCCCCATTGTCCTGCCTTCACCTTCACAAGGATTAAGTCTGGGTGTACTCCCTAAAACACTTCCTGCTTCCTAATCCCGCTATTTCCAGGGACTCCAACCCAATAGCGGTGTGTGCCCAGGCAGTGTCTGAAAATGGAGATGATGGAATGGGATTTGAGAAATGCATTGTCCAACATCTGGCTGGTAACAAAACCTCCATCCCATCACTGGAGGTGAGGGCAACATAACCCCAAGTACAGGTACCAGTGCAATTGCCAGAACATTCATAAGATATACACCTCCTCAAAATTTGCCCTTAACTCTCCTAGTGAGCACTAAGCCAATAAACTTAAGGTGGAGGTAACAACATGACCAAAATGGGACAGGTCAGAGCTGATAAGGGTGGAAAATGACCATACCTAAATGGAACTGCAGGACCTAGTCAACAGTCAGGAAAGCAAACATGAAACTGAATTCGATGGGTACATAGTTAAGAAGACAGAACATAAGCAAATTTGTATAACCCTTTAAAAAAACACATTTATAAGAAAATCAAACAAATTTTTATTTTTATATTTTGAGGCTCATGAGGGGTACACCACTATATCAAGTGAATAATTCATTTTCATCAACATACCATAATCATGCGATTTTATGGCTAACTTCAGTAATAATATCCCTTAAAAATTCAAAATAATTTATACCCCATTAATTTATATCTCACTAAGGTGGTTTATAATATATCATAGTGAAATCAACCATTGGCATCCATAAGAAAATAAATATTTCAGAAAGACATACATTGAAAATAATCCAGAATGGATAAAGAAGATGTGGTATGTATGTGTGTGTGTGTGTGTGTGTGTTTGTGTGTGTGTGTGTGTGTGTGTGTATATATATATATATATATATATATATATATATATATATATATAATGGAATATTATTCGGCAATCAAAAAGAATGAAATCCTTGGGAATGCAAGCTGGTGCAGCCACTCTGGAAAACAGTACAGAGGTTCCTCAAAAAACTAAAAATAGAACTACCCTACGACCCAGAAATTGCGCTATTAGGCATTTATCCAAGGGACACAGGTATGCTGTCTCGAAGGGACACATGCACCCCCATGTTTATAGCAGCACTATCAACAATAGCCAAAGTATGGAAAGAGCCCAAATGTCCATCGATGGATGAACGGATAAAGAAGATGTGGTATATATATACAATGGAGTATTACTCGGCTTTCAAAAAGAATGAAATCTTGCCATTTGCAACTACGTGGATGGAACTGGAGGGTATTATGCTATGTGAAATTAGCCAGAGACAGACAAATATCATATGACTTCAGTCATATGAGGACTTTAAGAGATAAAACAGATGAATATAAGGGAAGGGAAACAAAAATAATATAAAAACAGGGAGGGGGACAAAACAGAAGAGACTCATAAATATGAAGAACAAACTGAGGGTTACTGGAGTGTTTGTGGGAGGGGGCATGGGCTAAATGGGTAAGGGGCACTAAGGAATCTGCTCCTGAAATCATTTTGTACTATATGCTAACTAACTTGGATGTAAATTTTAAAAAATAAAAAATAAAATTAAAAGAAAATAATCCATAATGCTGTCCAATCATAAAGATAGATTTTGTTTTTTAAAGATAGGTCAAAAGTAGTTACATTTTGCTTAATTGTTGGCTGGTCTTTTTTAATTACTCATTTTTCTACCCTAACTTTCATGACAGTATATAAATACTAATAACAAAAGAAGCAAAAAACAAATGCCCCATTTAAAAGGAAATGAAAGACATTTCCAACTTTTTATTTAGAGATCAATTATACTCAGTTTTCAATACTAATTTGCTTTATCATGAAGATAGGCTACATTTCTAGTTTTTCTACCCTTCAAATAACCAGAATCTGGAACACTGCAAGATCAGAAATTTTAATGAGAATGGGAACAGAATGAAGATTAGCAATTGTATGCACTTGAATTGTATTTGTATCTTGGTTGAATATGAGCAAAATAAATGATATTTCTGTAGAACCATACCAGAGAGATGGTGGACTAAAGGAAGAGTCATCTCAAGGTTCTCTTTGATTACCATCTCAGAGAAAATTCTATGTAGCAGGCAGGCATTCCTGACTAAAACAAGACTCCAACTGACTTTGCCGTGGATAATGGTGAGAAAGTCCAAAGGGAGGGAATTTAGTGCAAAATAAAGAAACATGTGAAATACATGTTTCGTGTTAGATTATTCCTGAAAATGGATTTTTACATTATAGTAAGATCCCTGTATTATTCTGGCAATTCGGCATGACAGAAAGAAAACAGACTCTGAAGTGAGAAGACCTGTAATCTATACCCTTCTGGATAATTTATTCTGCAAGTGACTCCACCTCATATATTAACTGAGTTTCAGTACATCACTTATAAAGTATGCCCTACGACTTAGAATCTACTTTCTAAGTTTCTGGAAAGGGATCACAAATTACAAAACAAGCTGAAATATTATTTCCTGTATATGTAATGTCAGTGAGATTCTGTACCTGAAATAAATTTCATATCATAAAAGCACCAATACTTTTTATTTGCTTTTATTGCCTTCTTTTCATACCACTGGTGAGGAGAGATTTCTACCCTATGGCTACAGAGGTGGCCCAAACACATGACACCTGACACTGGACAGATGTTACTGATAGCAGTTTATTATTCACATATACTCACAGTCCAAGAGCACACCGAAAGCTGTGAAGGGCAATGCAGAAGTTGTATCTGGAAACAGGGTGAATAACCAGGGACTTGTTGGAGGCAGGCTCTGGAGGATCAAGAAGGTCAGGTGACACATTGGTTCCTGGGGGAGGATGTGATTTCACCTGTCTGAATAACTCAGTGGTCCCCAATAAGTGATCTTTTTAAGAGAAATTTTCTCCTTTGGATGAAATAGAGGATGCTTCTTTTCATGGTAAATCTTTTGCAACAATAACCAGCGTATTTAATTTTCTAAATACTTCTGAAATCCATTCAAAATTAGGCTCAGCTGTCTTGAAAACTTTTATTATTGATTTAATATGCAAGAATTCCCTCAAAAAGTCTTTTAATGTTAGATCTTGGCAGTTTAAATGGGAAATGTTTTCCCTTCAATGATCCCTACTCCCTATTTCATAGATAACTAAATATCCATTATGATAACTAAATATTCCTCATCGATGGATTTGCCATTAGTTTTTTGTGTTTGTTTGTTTTGCAAAACATTTTAAAACATTTTTAAGGAGATGGGCATTGTTAATCCTCTACTTACTTTTATGCTATTCAGTTATACTTCTGAATCAATTATACCATACTTTTATCTCACTAGAAATGTTTTTCAGGGATATACTACCAGTTCAAAACAATGTTTGGCAGAACCGTAGTCATTGCTTCTAATCATGAAAGGATTAAATCTAAAGTTTTCAGACTTATGGATCACTCATCATACTTTCTTATTGCTGCTGCTTTTTTTATAGCATTGTCCTAAAACGAATCAATTTGGCACGGCATTCTGTTCATTATTAGAGATGTCACATGTCCACATTGTCCATTACGTTGAGATTTACAGTAAGAAAGGATTTAAAATGTGGGTTCACAAATCACATCCCTTGCAACTGGAGTTCATTTCTAATTTGTTTGTTATTACCTAATGTTTGTGAAAATGTGTTTTTCTTCCACTATAAAGCACTATACAGAGTTCTTCACTATACAGCCTTGATTATACTGTTCTCTTCCTCAATGCCATTTTTTTTTCTAAAAAGTTCCACTGTATTATTTTTCTATATTGATCCCTTATGCTATGAACTCAACTAGCCATTTTATCCATCTCTTAATCAATCATTTCTGAACCTAATGAATTAGTCATTGGAACTTCCCAGACATAGTTAAGAGGATCCCTTTGCCCCTTAATTTCCAAAGTATAATTGTGTACTTTTTTTGTTAACATTAGGAAAACATGATATTTGGAAGAGAATAACATTTGTGTTTGCAGTATTTGTCAGTATTTTCCTTCTAAAATTACAGAAAAATATATTCATACAAAAGAAAGCTGTCAAATGCACTAAAATTAATGAAAACAAATATTTTTTCTCTCATGTTTTACAGGTAAACAATGCATATGCATGTGTGATTATACTTAAGCATTAGAGTACCCAATGTTCTATTCTTCCCTATTTTTACAGTTGTCTAAAATTCTAGATTAAACCAGATATTTAAATTGTGATATCCCTAATTATTCATGTGTACTCAGAGACACCATTTGAGAGGGAAAAGAAGTGTCAAATTGTACCCCAATATTTACTGTCACTGGGTATGGCATGCTCTATGATGAATGGGAGGCAAATTATGCTTACAGTGCTAATTCTCACAAACCTAGGTATAATAGAGGGTGTCTGGTCAATACATTATATATAATAAAAGAAGTCAATGAAAAAAGAGTAGCAAATTTTTAAGAATGCAGAGTCTTACAAGTGGAAAGGATGATACAAAATATGGAGGCCTATTGCCACCCAAGAAGAGAAAGATTAAAGTTTCTGTTGAGCCCAAAATGTTGATATTTGAAGAATCATGTTAAGAAAAATAATATAAAACTAGAATTACAAAATTAACCTCAGGTCCTTTGAACCCACTGGTGAGGTTAAGATGAATAAAGCATAAGCTTCATTAGCTTCACAATGAATCTACCACTATGCAAAAATATCACATATAAAATCCCAACATTCACAACTGGATACATTTAATTAAAAGCTGGGACTTATGTTGACTCCAAATCTGCCTTGTTTAGAATGTTTATGCATCATCCTGTGGAAGTACTAAGAACATTTATTGCTTCCTCATGATAATCCTTTAAATGTTTGAATTAAACTGCAAACAAAAGCTTTGTTTTCTTTTTCACTCAGAGCCAAATACTCTGATTCCCTCCATTATTATTTATGTTACACACATTCACAATTTCTCTAAATTCTTCTAATTTGACATCTCGATATATAGGATACACACCATATACAACTCAACAAATGTTAACACAGTAACAGTTCTGCTTTTCACCCCTATGTTATGGGGATTCAGACTTCCACCCTCAATGCCACTACAATGGACAATAATGACATCATCTTAAGGTAATTCTAGAGCAAACTAACATCTGAGAATTTGTCCCAGTGTTAGGAGATTTTATAATGCTTTAGTGTTAAGCTCTTTAATTGTTTAATGCATACGCTGATCCTTAAAGAAAAAACCCATTTCTAGATCCAATCCTGTGGCTGAACAGTGCTACCTTTTTGAAATACTCTTCAGTGCTTCTGTTTAGGCATTTAAAGATCCCCTTAATGCAGATGACTTCAATGCAAATGCCAATTCCTCTTCTTAGAGTAAGTTTAAAGCGATGTTTTCACAGTTTGCAATGAGTGCAGTTTATTAACATAGAATTGTACTGAATTTATAAATGTACTTTAAAAGTAAATATTATTTTTTGTGGTATTTACTTTAGCCTGAGGCATATCTGAGCTATTATAGATGGCATGCCACGATCTTTCAATCATTGGTGGGAATGAACAATGTAATTTAAAAATCACTACTATTTCTCCGTTTAATATATGGAAATGATAGAACAGGACAATCAAAATAAGAATGGAGGTCTATTTTGAAATATGCTTGTCTAGAAATCAACCTAAAGACTGAAAGAATAGACTCTACAACTAAATGGAGAGATCATACTAAAGAAAGTAGGAAGTACAGAGATATGTGTCAGGGGAGTAATGGATCACAGGTGCTGAGGAAAGGGACCCAGGGCCCTGGAAAAGGGGACAGGGGGAGGGAGGGGGAGGGAGAGAGACAGAGAGAGAAAAGAGCATACAGGGGAAACAAAAGGAGAACATTTCCCCAAAAGCCACTGGCTTGGAAAACGAAAGGGGCTGAATTTCATGAGTTCTTGCAAACCGTGTGGCTTAAAGCCTGGAGTTTTAAAGGTCAGCAAGCTTGGCTGGGATAGATCCTGAAGGACACTGTGCTGCTCCTGAAGAAGAGCCAGGCAGACAACCCAGGGGAAGCATGGTCTAGCATGGGAACAGGGACCTCCAAAACACCTGGAGCAAATGGGAAGAGATTATTTGGTCTTCTGGGAGCACATCCCTGAGAGGCAGCATTCAGAGACACCTGTCTGGGAACAAAGGAGCTGACTGGTGCCACTTCTATCCCCCACCCTACAGCATAAACACAGAGCCACCTGTAGGAAGGAGCATGGGATTGACACTGGCAGCCTAACTTGCTTACACTAAGCCCTATCCTCCTACACTCTGGCAGCATTGTCCTTCTCAGTCAAGCCTGTCTCAGTCTCCGCATGGTAGGCCCCTCCCTCAGAAGATCAGCACACACTTATGTCACACCATGTCTTGATCAGAGAGTTCTGCAGGGCCTCAGCTCTGGTGCAAGTAGTGTCAGGTCTCATTTTATAAGTAGACCAGAGCACACCTGGTTATAACTCACCACATTCAGGCCAGGGACCAAATATTGCCCACAGCAGACAAGGAGAGCTTCTGCAGACAACTGGTCTAAAAACAGAAGAGCCAAAACACAACAGCAAAGAGCAAGCAGCACACACATGAGACACTCCCTGAAGTTCCAGGCTCTGGGCAATACATGACCTCTTTTTGATAAGGCCATTACTTTCAGGAACAGGAGACATAACTGGCTTTGCTAACACAGAGAAGAAAGCAAGGACAGAGATACATGACAAAACAGTATATTTTAACCCAAATGAAAGAACAAGATAAGGCTATGGCCAGAATCTAAGCAAAACAGATATAAGTAACATGTCTGATGGAGAATTTAAAGCAACAATTATAAAGATACTCACTGGGCTTGAGAAAAGAAGACATAAGTGAGATCCTTACCACAGGTATAAAAGAATTAAAAAAAAAAAAAAGATCAATCAGAGATGAAGAATACAATAAGTGAGATTGGAAATAGGCGTGATGCAATGAACAGCAGGCTGGAAAAGCAGAGGAAATAATTCATGACCTAGAAGACAAAATAATGGAAAATAATGGAGCTGAAAAAAAAAAGGAGAAAGAAGAATTATGCAACACGGGAATAGACTTAGGAAACTCAGTGACTCCATCAAAAGAAGTAACATTTATATTATAGGAGTCTCAGAAGAAGAAGAGAAGAAGGGATAGAAAATTTATTTATTTAAATAGGTAATAGCAGAAAACTTCCCTAATCTGAGGACAGACATCCAGATTCAAGAGGCACAAGGAACTCTCATGAACATCAGCAAAAGCAGCAGGCAACACCAAGACATATTGTAATTAAATTTGCAAAATATAGGGATAAAGAAAAAAATCTTAAAACCAGCAAGACAAAAGAAGTCCTTAATTTATGAAGGGAAACCCATAAGGTTAGCTGGAGATTTCTCAACAGAACCTTGGCAAACTGGAAGGGAGTGGCATGATATATTCAAAGTGTTGAATGGGAAAACTCTGCAGCCAAGATTCCTCTATCAAGTAAGGCTATCATTCAGAAGATAAGGAGAGATAAAGAGTTTCCCAAATGAACAAAAACTAAAAGGAGTTTGTGACCATTAAACCAGCCCTGCAAGAAATATTCAAGGGGATTCTGAGTGCAAAGGAGTAATCAACACTGACAAAGACAAAAAAGGATCAGAGAAAATCGCCAGAACAATGACAAAACAAATAATAAAATGGCAATAAATACACATCTGTCAATAATTACTTTGAATGTAAATGGACTAAATGCTCAATCAAAAGATATTGGATATCAGAATGGATAAAAAAACAAAACAAACAAAAAACAAAAACAAAGTCCATCTATATGTTCCCTTCAAGAGATTCATTTTAGACCTAAAGATACCTGCAGATTGAAAGAGAGGGGGTGGAGAAACATTTTTCATGCAAATGAGTGTCAAAAGAAAGCTAGAATAGCAATACTTATATAGGACAAGCTAGACTTTAAGACTGTAAAAAGAGACAAAGGGCATTATATAATCATAAAGGAGGCAATCCACAAAAACATATAAAAATTTTAAATATTTATGCACCCAACAGGAGAGCAACCAAATATACAAAACAATTAGTAACACACATAAAAGAACTAATTGATAATAACACAGTAATAGTGGGGACTGTAACACTCCACTGATATCAATGGAGAGATTATCTAAACAGAAAATAAACAAGAAAATAATGTCTTTGAATGACACACTGGACTGGATGGACTTAACAGATATATTTAGAGCATTCCACCCTAAAACAACAGAATACACATTCTTTTTTAGAGTACATGGAACATTCTTCAGAATAGATCACATGTTAGGTCACAACAGACCTCAACAAATAACAAAAGGATTGAAATCATACCAAGTACCTTTTCTGACCACAACGCTATGAAACTAGAAGTCAACCACAAGAAAAAAAAAATTTGGAAAGACCAAAAATACATGCTCCCAAACAATGAATGGGTCAAGCAGGAAATCAAAAAAAAATTTTTTTAAAAACACATGAAAACAAATGAAAATGAAAACACAAAGGTCCAAAACCAATGGAATGCAGCAAAAGTGGTCCTAAGAGAGAAGTATATGGCAATATGGGCCCACATAAAAGGAAAGAAAAATCTCCAATAAACACCCTAACCTTATACCTAAAGAAGCTAGAAAAAAGACAACAAAAGATGCTTACTGCCAGCAGAAGGAAGGAAATAATAAAGATTACAGCAGAAATAGATTATATAAAAACTAAAAGTACAATAGAACAGATCAATGAAACCAGGAGCTGGTTCTTTGAAAAAATTAATAAAATTGATAAGCCTCTAGGCAGACTTATCAAAAAGAAAACAGAAAGTACCCAAATAAATAAAATCACAGATGAGAAAAGATAAATAACTACCAATGCTATAGAAATACATTTATAAGAGAATATAATGAAAAATCATATGCCAACAAATTGGACAACTGGGAAAAAATGGATAAATTCCTACAAACATATAACTACCAAAACTGAAACAAGAAGACATAGAAAACTTGAAGAGACTGATAATTAGCAATGAAACTGAATCAGTAATCAAAAAACATCCCACAACAGGAGTCCAGGGCTGGGTGGCTTCACAGGTGAACTCTACCAAACATAGAGTTTGGTAGACCAAACAAAGAGTCAATATTATTCTTCTCAAACAAATCTAAAAGGAAAAAAAGGAAGAAAAACTTCCAAATTAATTCTATGATGCCAGAATACCTTGATACCAAACCCAGATGAGACTCCACTGAAAAAGAGAACCACAGGCCAATATCCCTGATGAACATGTATGCAAAAGTTCTCAGTAAAATACTAGCAAACTGAATCCAACAACACATTAAAAAAATTATTCACTACAAGCAAGTGGGAGTTATTCTTGGGTGCAGGAGTGGTTACATATTTGCAAATCAATCAACATGATCTATCACATTAATAAAAGAAAGGATAAGAACCATATGATCCTCTCAATAGATGAAGAAAAAGCACTTGATAAAGGACAACATCCATTCTTGATAAATACCCTCAACATAGTAGGGACAGATAGAACATACCTCAACATCAAAAAGGCCATATATGAAAAAAACACAGCTAATATCATCCTCAATGGGGAAAACAGAGAGCTTTTTCTTTATGGTCAGGAATAAGACAGGGATGTCCATTCTCACTACTGTTATTTAACATAGTACTAGAAGTCCTACTCTCAGGAACCAGAAAACAAAAAGAAATAAAAGGCATCGAAATCATCAAGGAAGAAGTCAAACTTTCACTATTTGCAGATGACATGATACTCTAAGTAGAAAACCCGAAAGACTCCACCAAAAACTTGCTAGAACTGATACACAAGTTCAGTAAAGTCACAGGATACAAGATCAACATACAGAAGATTTGTTGCATTTCTATGCACAAATAATGAATCAGCAGAAAGAGAAATCAAGGAAGGTATCCCATATACAATTGCATTAAAATCCATAGGTTACCTAGGAATAAACCTAACCAAAGACATAAAGGATCTGTACTCTGAAAACGACAGAACACTTATGAAAGAAATTGAAGATGACACACAAAGAAATGGAAAAACAGGGGCGAGTGGGTGGCCCAGTCAGTTGAGCATCCAACTCTTGATTTTGGCCCAGATCATGATCTCACAGTAGTGAGACTGCGCCCCCATATAAGGCTCCACACTAAGCATAGGGACTGTTTAAGATCTTAAGATTCTCTCTCTTCTTCTCCCTCCACCTCTTCCCTGTTCTCTCTCAGGAAACAAAACAAAAGAAATAAATGGAAAAACATCCCATGTTCATGGATTGGAAGAATAAATATTGGCTTTTTTTTAAGTTTATTTATTTATTTTTAGAGCGAGCACAAGCACAAGGGAAGAAAAGAAGAAGAGACAGAATCTCAAGCAGGACCTGCACCATTAGCACAGAGCCCTATACAGGGCCCAAACTCACAAACCGTGAGATTAAGACCTGAGTTGAGATCAACAGTTGGACACTTAACCAACTGAGCCACCCAAGCTCCCCAGAAGAACAAATATTGTTAAAGCATCTATACTACACAAAGCAATCTACACATTTAATACAATCAAAATACCACCATTTTTTTTGACAGAGCTAGAAGAAGCAATCCTAAAATCTGTATAGAACCTCAAAAGACCCCAAATAGCCAAAAAAAATCTTAAAAAAGAAAAGCAAAGCTGAAGGCATTACAATTCCAAACTTCAGGCTATATTACAAGGCTGTAGTCATCAAGACGGTATAGTACTGGCACAAAAACAGGTACATAGATCAATGGAACAGAACAGAAAATCCAGAAATGGACCCACAACTACATGGTCAACTAATCTTTGACAAAGCAGGAAATGTCCAATGGAAAAAAGACAGTCTCTTCAACAAATGGTTCTGGGAAAACAAGAGAGCAACATGCAAAAGAATGAAACTGGACCACTTTCTTACATCATACACAAAAATAAATTCAAAATAGATGAAAGACCTAAATGTGAGACAGGAAGCCATCAAAATCCTAGAGGAAAACACAGGCAGCAACTTCTTTGATTTCAGCTGCACCAACTTCTTGATAGATCTATCTCCTGAGGCGAGGGAAGCAAAAGCAAAATGAACTATTGGGATTTCATCAAGATAAAAAGCTCTTGCACAGCAAAGGAAACGATAAACAAAACTAAAAGGCAACCTTCAGAATGGGAGAATATATTTGCAAATGACATATATGATAAATAGTATCCAAAATATATAAAGAATTTATCAAGCTCAATGCCCAAAAATAAATAATCCAATTAAAAAATGAGATGAATACACATTTTACCAAAGAAGACATAGAAATGGCTAACAGACACATGAAAAGATGCTCAGCATCATTCATCATCCGGGAAATACAAATCAAAAACACAATGAGATATTGCCTCACACCTGTCAGAATGGCTACAATTAACAACACAGGAAACAAGAGATGTTGGCGAGAAGGCAGAGAAAGGGGAACCTCTTACACTATTGGTGAAAACCACCAAGCTGATGCAACCACTCTGGAAAATAGTATGGAGGGTTCTCAAAAAGTTAAAAATAGAACTACCCTATGATCCAGCCATTGCACTAAAGCAGATATTACCTGCTATTTACCCAAAGGATACAAAATTACCAGGTATTTACCCAAAGGATACAAAAATACTGATTTGAAGGGACATATGCACCCCAATGTCTATAGCAGCATTCTCAACAATAGCCAAATTATGGAAAGAGTCCAAATGTCCATTGACTGATGAAGGGATAAAGAAGATGTGGTATACAATAGAATATTACTCGGCCAACAAAAAGAATGAAATCTTGCCATTTTCAATGATGGAGCTAGGGTGTACTATGCTAAGTGAAACAAGTCAGTCAGAGAAAGACAAATATATTATTTCACTCATATGTGGAATTTAAGAAACAAAACAAAGGAGCAAAAAGAAAAAAGAGAGAGAGACAAATTAGGGAACAGACTCTTAAATTATAGAGAACTAAGGGTTACCAGAAGGGGAGGTTGGCAGGGGGATGGGCTAAATGGGTGATGGGTATTAAGGAGGGCACTTGTGATAAGTGCTGAGTCTGTATGTAAGTTATAAATCACTAAATTCTACACCTGAAACTAATATTACAATGTATATTAACTGGAATTTAAATAAAAACTTTAAACACAAAACAAAAGGACTATGTAGCAAAAATCAGGACTCTAATTCTAAAGTTGTTCAACACCTATATTCCCCACCATTTTCTGAACTGGTTATTTGTGAAATTGAATTGAATTGAATCATTTATAGCTTTCATCACTCTCCAAGTTTTGCTACTTTTAAATATTGAGATCATTCGTTCAAGGATGACTGAACATATGTTTAATTGCTTAATTTACTTATATCATCTGAATAAATGTGAATTATAACTCAGTCAATTTAGTCTTTGTGATTGACACCGGTGATAAAATTAGACCTCAAACAAAGCAAGTTAGTTCTTTTTTTATTTGTTAATAAGAGTCATAGCCTCTGTGTGAAAGAACATATCCTTCAACCATGGAGCAAACCAGGAAGTTTGCATCTTTATGAATCCCATTGGTACTGTCAAAAAGGTTTCACCTGAATTAATTCCAATCGTTATCTGCTATTTTGTTACTAGCTGGAAAGTAATCATGTCTGAGACTCTGCTAGGTACTTGGAGACAGTGCTAATAAAATGTGAGACATCAACACTATTATCAAGAAACCCACAGTCTACTTGGAAGGAGGAAAATAAACAAGTAAACACACACACGCACACACACACGCACACACACACACACACACACACACACACACACACACTGGTAAAGATGACAGTTATTTCTAAAACAAGCTCATGAAAAAGAGTGTTTTCTAGTGCCTCCAGTATGAGTGGACCTGGGATTTGTTCATTCCACCTATGATATCTCATTCAAACTTCAGACACCCTGGCAGGAGATACATTAAATGAACATGAAAAACAAGGAAATACACTCTGAAAGAATAAAGCAATAGATTTAATAATCTCTAGGACTGGGCTATGTACTCCAGCAGTTCTGTGTGATTTTGAAGTCAAAGTCTGAGTTCTTTCTGCAATATTAAAAGACTATTCTTCATTGACTTATTGTACTACAATCTGGTCCTTTTGCTGTACTACTTTAGTAGATTTTTCAAATTCTCATGTGAAATCAAAAAAGGTTTAAATAGCTTTTTAAAGAAATGTCATAGCAAAGATGTGTTTTATCTGTCTTTTCCCCAACGAATTGACACTTTTGGTGTTATATAAAGAGAGGCATTATGATAAACATAGGCCACATAAAAATTTCTGCAACAGAAAACACTCTTAGCATTTGAACCAAACTTTAAAAAGAAGATAATAAATTGTAATCATAATTTTTGCCAGAAGTGTATTATTCTTTGCATTAAAATGCAATCATCTTCAAATAAATCTATATAAACAATCTTTGAACGAACACAGAGTTATTTCTGCCTCTGTAAGGTCTATTAGATAATTTCCGCACCATTTCTGTAGACTGGGAGAGTTAAGGTGACACTAAAATAAGACACAGCAGGTGATGGATATTTGAAATGAGTCTACTCAGCATCACAATCCTATGTAGAACTCCTGATTTGAAAACTCCTGCTGGAAAAGTCAGAGAGCTCCACGTTCCCCGATAAGAGGGGCCATGCCACAACAAATAGCACATGTGATCAGTTACATTTGTTTTTCTGGAGATGTCTGTGGTGACAGGGGAGAAAAATCAACATGTTTAAAACTAGAGGCAATGGGGCAAACATTAAAGACAGATTAGGGGTAGAATGGTGTCTGACAGATGGCAGGGATTCAAAACTATTTGTTAAATGAATGAATGATAGAATGGGATGCAGTAAACTACGAACTTGAATTTACACTCTATTGAGCCTTTTCATTTTGTAACGCCTGACCCCAGAACAGAAATTATTTCAAGCCAAGGAAGCAAGGAAGAGGAAAAAAAAAATCTTTATATTCAATATAATGGACTTGATGCTCTTTCCAATTTTGAAAAAAATAGGCAGGGTTGAGTGGGTGGGTCCTCTGAGAATCGTCAAAGATTTTTCACCCTCTGCCTGTGGCAGACAGACAGCTTTTTCTGTGGAGCACTTGATCAACAACGTGTGTGAGCTGTGAATGCCTGGGTTGCCCTGCTGGGAGCAGGGTACTCTGTCTGTTAAGGATGTACATTGCTGTCTGCAGGCTTTGTCAGCAGGAGCCTGAGAAAAAGCAAAAGAAAATTCAACAGAGGTAATTCACAGGGGGGCGAAATGCACACATCAGTAAAGTGGAGGTGGCAGAGTGTTTCAGCATCCGCTGGGAGCACTATCAGAAAAAGGAAAGTGCTACTTTGGATTGTAAGGAGCAGCGTGGGGTGAACTCCACAAAGAGAAAATAACACAAATTGTCTACCTGTGATAAACTAGTCAAGTTCCTGGAGTACTGGTTTCACAACAGCCTGCTTCTTCCTTCTGGTCAATTGAATGCCTTTTAGGTGGGGGTGATACTGAATACAGGGGTTATATTTAGAGTAATCAAGTGTCTGAGGATAAAACATTTGGAAATGTATAATGTCTAAGTGGTTATGGCCAGGAAACACTCACTTGGGCAAAAGAAGAGAGTAGAAAAGAAATTGCCTCTATATACATAGAAAGCATGTGTTTACTCTTCAGACTTTTAGAACATATGACAAGCCATTTTGGGCAAATAAAAGGAATTTTTTCAGAGTCTTATACAATGTGGCATTATGAAAGGTTGACATTCACCCCAAAGACATTATAATAGACTATAATAAAATGCAACCCTTCGTCCTACTTTTTTACATCCTGGTATCTGGCAGTGCTTTCCAAATGAACAAGGAATTTGCTATTACTTGAGTAATTACTATGCTTAAAAGACAAGAATAGGAGCAAGTAAGTCGAAGGTGGGGTTTCTGTCTTATCTAATGAGTAGAACCTTGGTGTTATTTAGCCTACGTGGCTTTGGAACAAGCCATAACAAATATATATATATATATATATATATATATATATATATATATATATATATATATATATATATACTGTTCCTTTTTATTTTTAAAAAGCAAGGGCTTCATTATTCATGCATTCATTTAGCATATACTATTGTGGATTTTGGTATTCTATGTTTTGCATGCCTCTAATACAAAATCAAGTAAGAATGTCATTAAAATTTAAAAAAAGTATTATGAAACCTATCAACCACCTGACATTTAATTTAAATCAGACCTGCCATTCATTTTTAATAACATTTATGAATCTCTGAGGTGGAAGAAATCAATACACATTTTTAGAAAAACAAAATCAGCAGGAAGTAGAAGACCCTCAGCAATACTTTGATTTTCTTCTGGAAAAGCAGCAAACGATGTAGTTTTGTTGTTCCTCTTGTCTAAATGCTCCTGAATTCCTTTAGTCATACAGCACTGGGTTGGTAGAGAAACCTATTTACTAAAAAGCTAAAGCCTTCAAAGTGATTGTTTACTCTGATCCTTTCACATCTATTCCTTCCCCTCTTTCTCTTTGTACCTTCGATTACCTGAAAAGACAAACAAAAGTATATGAAAAAAGACTCTTCTATGTTTTTCCAAGACTAACAACAATCACGAAAGTGGAATATCACAGAGTTCAGGGAGCATCTGCAGTAGGGAGAAAGGTAAGTGAAAGAGCCCACTAAAAATATGCAGAAAACAATTGTGAAGGAAGGAAACAGTGAATGGACACTATGGTTTTGATACACATTTTAAGCAAGGCCTGAGAGGGAGATGGATTGGCACTTCTGAGGACAGCATTTTTACCTTAAATGATGTTAAGGCTGGTTTCAATGACTAAGAAGAGCAGAAGGCTGAAGAAAATGTGGAATTTACTTGCCTAAAGTGAAGACACTCTAAATAAAGCTGACAGGAGACGGACTGTTAATATATCAATTATCAGATGGCAAATGTTCTGGAACCTCAGGGAGTTAAAAGATCAGAGTTCAGGCAGCCATTATAAGGCAGCGTCTTTCTAATTGCACAGAAGGCTCTTTTAAAGTGAATCCCAACCAAATTCCTACCTGTAGTCCACTCCTCTCTGCCTGCCCAACTCTTTAGTCCAGGGCTTCTTGCCTTTAGCACAACTGATACCTCAGGCCACAGAAGTCTTGTTGTGGGAGCTGTTTAGCAGCAGGCCTGGTTTTTAAATGCTAAATGACAACAGTGCCTCCCTGTTGTGAGAATAAAGACACTGCCATACACTTCCTGGAAGAAACAAAACCGCTACCTGTTGAGAACCAAGACTCTAATTTCAATGAACGATGAACCATTTTTGAATTAATGAATTACTTTTTATTTCCTGAACATGTTCACCATGTTTCACTCCTGGTGTTTTGCCTGTTCTGTTTTCTGTTCTTTCAATGGTTTCCTACCTTTCTCTAGCACACTTCTTTAAGTTTAAACCAAATGTAACTCCCTGTAAAATTTCTGACATCCCAAAATAGCTAGTCGCTTCCTTTTCCAAAATCTTAAAGCACTTTATATGCACCTATATCACATTCTATAATTATTTATGTGTACATACGTTTTCTCCACTGCAATCCAAAGCATTTAAGGGCAGAGGTTTATCTCTTTTCCCATCCACATTACCCATTTTAATGCATTATACCACAGTAACCACAAAAAAAAAAATCAGCAAGCATTAGTGTCTATTAAGGGACTGTTCTAAGCACACAGCATACACTTAGTCATATTACCTCCACAATACGATTCTGAGGTACGCATCATTACTATTGCCATTTTATTTTTTTTTTCAATGTTTATTTATTTTTGGGACAGAGAGAGACACAGCATGAACGGGGGAGGGGCAGAGAGAGAGGGAGACACAGAATCGGAAACAGGCTCCAGGCTCTGAGCCATCAGCCCAGAGCCGGACGCAGGGCTCAAAGTGACGGACGGCGAGATCGTGACCTGGCTGAAGTCGGACGCTTAACCGACTGCGCCACCCAGGCGCCCCTACTATTGCCATTTTATAGATAAAGGAGCTGAGGCCCAGAGAGGCTAAGTAGCTTGTCCAAGGTTACAAAAGTAGAACGTGGTTGATTTTAACCCAGCCAATCTGACTTCGTACTACGCTTTGCCTTACTGTTATACAATACTAGCCCCCCCAAGTAAAGGTATTAATATGTATAAAATTAACACCATTAAAACATCAATTTACATAGTGGAAAGATGCATTGGTATCACGATTTCTGATAAAATGGAAATGTGCAGACCATAGAGATACAACTTAATACAATTTTGTAGACCTAATGGATAAAGAAAATACAATGTCAGAGATAACATGAATGAAATCCACTATTTGGCATTTGATAGAATATTGGGTTTAGAGTTGACAAGGACAATAAAGAGATAAAGACAGGTCACTAAATTTGAAGGTAACTGCAAAATTAAAAAAAATTACCTGGATTTATATAAAAGTCTCCTTTTATCTCAAACACACAAAGCATGGCACAAAAACAGACACATAGACCAATGGAATAGAATAGAAACCCCAGAACTAGACCCACAAACATATGGCCAACTCATCTTTGACAAAGCAGAAAAGAACATCCAATGGAAAAAAGACAGTCTCTTTAACAAATGGTGCTGGGAGAACTGGACAGCAACATGCAGAAAGTTGAAACTAGACCACTTTCTCACACCATTCACAAATATAAACTCAAAATGGATAAAGGACCTGAATGTGAGGCAGGAAACCATCAAAACCTTAGAGGAGAAAGCAGGAAAAGACCTCTCTGACCTCAGCCGTAGCAATCTCTTACTCGACACATCCCCAAAGGCAAAGGAATTAAAAGCAAAAGTGAATTACTGGGACCTTATGAAGATAAAAAGCTTCTGCACAGCAAAGGAAACAACCAACAAAACTAAAAGGCAACCAACGGCATGGGAAAAGATATTTGCAAATGACATATCGGACAAAGGGCTAGTATCCAAAATCTATAAAGAGCTCACCAAACTCCACACCCCAAAAACAAATAACCCAGTGAAGAAATGGGCAGAAAACATGAATAGACACTTCTCTAAAGAAGACATCCAGATGGCCAACAGGCACATGAAAAGATGTTCAGCGTCGCTCCTTATCAGGGAAATACAAATCAAAACCACACTCAGGTATCACCTCACGCCAGTCAGAGTGGCCAAAATGAACAAATCAGGAGACTCTAGATGCTGGAGAGGATGTGGAGAAACGGGAACCCTCTTGCACTGTTGGTGGGAATGCAAACTGGTGCAGCCGCTCTGGAAAGCAGTGTGGAGGTTCCTCAGAAAATTAAAAATAGACCTACCCTATGACCCAGCAATAGCACTGCTAGGAATTTATCCAAGGGATACAGGAGTACTGATGCATAGGGGCACTTGTACCCCAATGTTCATAGGAGCACTCTCAACAATAGCCAAGTTATGGAAAGAGCCTAAATGTCCATCAACTGATGAATGGATAAAGAAATTGTGGTTTATATACACAATGGAATACTACGTGGCAATGAGAAAAAATGAAATATGGCCTTTTGTAGCAACGTGGATGGAACTGGAGAGTGTGATGCTAAGTGAAATAAGCCATACAGAGAAAGACAGATACCATATGGTTTCACTCTTATGTGGATCCTGAGAAACTTAACAGGAACCCATGGGGGAGGGGAAGGAAAAAAAAAAAGAGGTTAGAGTGGGAGAGAGCCAAAGCATAAGAGACTGTTAAAAACTGAGAACAAACTGAGGGTTGATGGGGGGTGGGAGGGAGGAGAGGGTGGGTGATGGGTATTGAGGAGGGCACCTTTTGGGATGAGCACTGGGTGTTGTATGGAAACCAATTTGACAATAAATTTCATATATTAAAAAAAATAAAATAAAATAAAAAAATTAAACACACAAAGCAAAGCAAATAACTTTATTCCATCAGTTGACATCAGTTCTCATGCAAGCATTCGTAGTCTAAGTGTGAGGCAAAATTATGGCTTCCTCGTCCCTATTAAGCCTCTACGATGTTTTATTTTTACAATAAAATATATGGGCACCTACATATACTTCCTAAATTACTCATTTTCTTTAGCTGACTGTCCTACAGTTCAGCAACTGGAATGAATAAAATAAATTTGAAAGTAGATTGCTTTTTTCAACAAGGAGAAATCACATAACATTTAATAGATGCTTTTAGAAATTTATTAAGATTCCTATATTCTTCAAAGATCACCTCTGCAGATAATTTTACGAAGAAGCACAAAGCTCTCAGGACATGCCCATATCTGTTTAAGTATAACCTTGAAATTCTCAGCAGCTCTCACATAGTCATCGATGGCTGAAACTATCAAACGGTATCTATCCCTTAGGTACCTTTGTTTGCCAATAACATGATGTATGAGAATCAATGGAATCATGTTACAAATGTGAAGTATATCCAGAAATTCCTTGCAGATATGGAAACATTTCAGGCTTAAAATTAAATTTTTCTACAACCAGTTGAGTATAGGCTATTCTTTATGGTCTAATGAGGCTGAGCAAATTGAAGCAGGGATGGAAACATAATCTCATGTACACTATCCATTGTCATCCTCTTGCTAATGGGTAGGATCCAGTCATTCAGCCATTGCTAGCCTTAACAGTATCCTACTGTTTCATCCTTTGTTAAAACACTATGTACAAATAAATTATTTCAAAATAACTGAACACCACTGTATTCTATAAGCCACCACTGGCTTCCGGAGCAGACAACCTATCCTGTCCTAAATCAAGTGCCCCTAGGTGTATTTTTATCCCACATTCTAGTCCAAGCACTTGTTCCCACTTAGGCAGCCTTCCATGCGGCCCCTGGTGTCCCAGGCTCTTTTGTATCGTGGCTCTCCTCTCCTCCATCACCAAACTCCTCTGTACAGTTACAGGGTGGGAAAAGAAAATGTGAGTCACTTTAAGTGAGGCTTCTTTTTTTGTTTTGTTTTGTTTTTTAATGTTTTTATTTTATTTTTGAGAAACAGTGCAAGCAGGGGAGGGGTAGAGAGAGAGGGAGACAGAAGCTCCAGAGCAGGCTCTGTGCTGACAGCAGCAACCCCGATGCAGGACTCAAACTCACGAACTCTCGAACTCAAGAACCGTCAAACTCACGAACCATGAGATCATAACCTAAACTGAAGTCCGACACTCAACTGACTGAGCCACCCAGGCACCCCACTTTAGGGAGGTTTCTAAGGTCCAGGCTTCTAATCTGCACACATCACAAGGAACACATTCCACAGGTCAGAACTCGATCCTATGACAACTGCAAACTGCAAGAAGGACTTGAAAAGGTTGCATAGTGATGAGACTGGACGACAAAGGAAACAGAGTTTGGTAAGCAAATAATAACATTCTCAGCCACAGCTTTCCAAACAACAGGTTTATTAAACACTTTTGACACACTTATCATATATGCATTCTTATTTCTCTCCATATATGATCCAAATTAAAATGTCTCTTCAGATTTCTCATTTTGGCCACCAAACTTTCTCATTCACTTATCAATCATATTAGCCTAGGTGTGCTGTTTCTGTATTTCATTATTGTTTTCGTGTGTCTTAGTCTGTTGATCTTTGCTCCTGTTTTCACGTGTCCTACAATGTCTTCTCTTTTACGACCATCCCTGTTGGTAGTACTGCCCACAACTATATTAGTCAAATAATAGTATCTCTTCTCACACTTGAAATTTAGAAAGAGATTTGTTGGCTCTCAGAACCCAAAAAGGATTAGATGCCAAAACTTTGGGAAGGGCAGAGATACAGCTGGGCCTCAGGAAGAAATGGAGTCCATGGCTCCAAATCCCCCAGAACTGTCTCTAATTCTCATCTTTGCTTCTTGCTACAGAACAGCTGCCCAAATAGGTCGGGAAGCATTGTTTTTACATCTTAGAAATCCATCACAGGAGAGTAACCCTTTCTCAGTTTCAATTAAAAAATTCCACTTGGTTTAGTCATACACCCAACTCAAGATGAATCAAGGGTTTCTTGGGGAAGGTCACATGGGATAACGACTGCTTCCTTGGGAGTGAAATATTTGTAGAAATATGAGGAACAGTTCCCAGAAGAGGTGGGGCAGGAGCAGAAAGGTGAATTTGGGGAGGTGAGGAGTGAACTCCTGGTGCCAGGAAGCAAAATAATACATTTGCTTCTGCAGGCACTCCGATTTTTTCTCTGCATTTTTCAGTCTAGTTATGACCGTAAAAATTTGCAAACCTCGCCACAAATCTTTTGTTTGTTTTTAGACTAAAGAGGTGACTTTATTTTTCCCTTTACTTTTTCCTTCTTTTCTATAATTTATTTCTAATTTTCTTTTTATTTTCAATCCTAAATTATCATTTTAATCTCTCTGAACCTCCGTGCAGCATACAGTACTGTGCTGTCCTTAAATACTGTCTACTTTGTTAGCACAATCATCTGAGGCCTGCATTCACTCACTTATTAACCACATATTTCCTAAAAATACAGTTTGGGACATGAAATCCTCAAAGATAAGCCTTCAGACTTTTTTTTATTTTTGATGTGAGCCAAATGAAAAATATTTTAGGCATCATAATTTAGTAAGACTCAAGCATGTGCACACATACATGTTTATGCAATGAAAAGTTTTGTGAAAAGGGTTTACCTTTGTGTCATGTGTTCTATTTGTTTTAACATATTTCATTTGTAAAGTGCTGGTCACGAATAACTGATTTCACAACCGTTAGCTCTAAGGTAACTCACTCTGGCCATCTGACCTCTTAGAATATACACTGTATAGGGTACACTGGCCAATGCCATCTGTCCTGCTGGCTACCTGCTAAACATGCATAGCTGAAACCACTCCTCTTGGATGTTTATAAAGTGACTACAGCATCACCAACTCTCGGACAAAGTAGGGTATTCCATCTTTAAGAATTAGAATGTCAGATTTCTGGATTATATCCTACCTACCAGGGGCTAATAATGATAGCCAAAGTATTAATAGTTCTGCAATGAAAAATTCTCTAAGCCTGCATTTCCTTGTTTGTAAAATAGGAGTAAAAACTATACAGAAGTTAACCATCTAAAAATCCTAAATACTAGATCTTAAACAGCATGGAAGAAAGAAAACAGCAGGGAAAGAACAAAGTACCATAAAGTAGCATGTAGGCACTACCCTCTTCTACTCTGAAAAAGGATTACGCTTTCCTGTATGGTTTTCAGATAAACCTGTAGTGTAAGTGATCTTCGTAAAGACTTGATGAAATAAATAATTTTTCACTAGGGAAAAGAGACAGAAGGTAATGGACATTCAGGCTGAATGGATATCAAAACAAGTAACATCATTGTAACATGCTATTTCCTATATACACAAATCATTGAAGACGACTTCAGATTGGAAAATAATAGTACAACAACAACAATTACAATCATATGCTGCACACTGACAGAATGCCAGGCACTATACCTGCTTTATTCTAATTCTCATGACCTTATGATATGAATATAGATATTTTTATCTATGCATCATGGTTGAGTTTGATCTTGTCATTCTGCCTAAAGTTTCACTGCTCTAAGTTTTAAAATCAGAATTTAAACGCAGGTCTGTCTCATTCCTTAGTTGGAGCTTTTAGACACAGGCTGTGCTACTCTCTGCTCTTTGCCTTCCCAACTCCCAACTGCTAAGGGACAACCGGTCACCAGGTTATGGTTACTACCATAATCTGATGCATGTGCTCCAACTGTTACATCGAAATTTTATTTTTTTCTGTTCATCATAAACTTCATATATTGAAAAAAAAAAGATATTTTAGCAAAAACAGTTCTTATCACCATGACTCTTCTGTTGTTGCTGTTGCTGTTGTTGCTGTCCTTCTCCTCCTCCTCCTCCTCCTCCTCCTCCTCCTCCTCCTCCTCCTTCTAGAGCTCCCCTATCCAAAATGGCAGGGACATGTGGCTATTTAAATTTAAATTAATTTTAAAATTCAGCTTTTCATTTGCAGTGGCTACATTTTAAGTGCTCAGTAGCTACCTATGGCTTGCGGCTACCATATTGCAGATATACATAACATTGCCATCGTTGTAGACAATTTTATTGGGTAGCATTGTTCTGGACTTTAACTAAACCTCAAAAATCAGATATAGTTTCTACAACAGTGACCTAAAGAGCAATTTGAGTCATAGATACTGTGATTATTGTCTGTATTCTTTGAACGTATAAAATGTGGTTTGATGCTACTTTATTCCCACTCTGCTTCTTTCGTTGCCAGTTTTGCAAATTAATGTCCTGAATCCTCAGAAAAACTCAGGCTCATCAACCCATATTTACGTGTCCAGAATTTATTCCATTAATGAAAGCACCTTACTCATAAAAAACAACAACTACGCTGTAAAATTAAATATTTAATTCTTATTGGCCCATATATGGTTCAGTGCCAACAAGTCCCCAGAAATTAGTTAATGCAAATGTTCTTGGCTGTCTCTACACAACTGTGGTGTGCTTGATTGTTCACCCATCCATGCATTCTTTCCTCGAACTTGCACTGACTACTTGTGACAGATAATATCATAGGCTCATGGAATATATAAAAATATAGTCAGATCATCCTGGGTCTTGTAGGTGCTATAACAAAGTGTCCTCCATGGGGGTAGGATTTTCATTGTTTTTGTCACCCTTCTATCCCTAGCACCATTTTGCACACAATACCATACCTCTAAGACATGTGTTTGAATGAGTGAATTTTTTTTTCATTTGAATTCATTTTTTCATGTCTTAGCCATGATACAATATATATAGAAAAATACGGTGAAAGTAGCTGGCCAAAATTCTAATCCCATTCTGTTTGCCCACTCCCCATAGACAAGGTTTTAATGTAATTTAATTTAAAGCAAAATTTTCTTCCATAAAAACCTCAAATAAATCTCAAATGTATTACTTAGATACTGCTTTTCCTAATAGGTTTAAAATGTAAGCTAAATTATAAATTGAAACAGCAGGTCTAAAATTAGATATGAATTCCTTTGTGGTGCTGGTCATCACACTTCACATACCTGATTCCATAGAAGCATTATTGGAATTATGCCGAGGTGAACCCCAGATGTTCAAGGAACGTTCACTTTTCTAGGCAAAATTAAAATAGAAACCCCTCATTCTGGCAGCTGAAATGCTAACAGTTGGCATGAAGCCTCTTAGAGACTAATGAGAAAGACGAGAGTGATAATACTACTTTGAGAGTCTATTTCATTATTCATCCTCTGGTCTCTGTGGAGGCTTTACAAACATTAACTAATGCTCAAAAACATCCCTGGGAAGTAGTTTATCATTGATGTCTTTGTCTTGTAACATGGAAACCAAGGTAAAGGGAAAAATGAAATTATATGGTCAAGTTCTTCTAAAACTGCATCAACTGCAAAATGTAGAAACTATATTTTTATGAATTGCAAACTCTTGACACATCCTTATTATAGTAGTAAGTATACTCAGAATACAATAGTAGCCAAACTATTTTTAGGCAAAAACAAAACACTACGTTATTTTAAAGACCCTTTCTGATCTGATGCATCCAGATTTTCTGAAAGGGAGAAAATATATGTATATATTTTAATTACGCTTCCTTTGATTAAAGTCCAGCAATATGAATTAGAAACCCCATCTTCTGTGTAAAACGATAGTGAATTGTTGGCATTGTAAACAGAGCTCCCAAATTAACTGTAAGACCCTGGTTTGCTCTCTAATTCACTGAGCCACATTTCACATGTTATCAAATACTATTAAAGCATAATTTTGATGGTATAATATCCTAAAACATTACTGTGCTATAGTTTAGATGGTATTTACCTTCTTTGGAAATGTAAGTTTCATTCTATTTACTAATTTACATACTCCTGAAATGAACATCCTTGTATATAAATCTGTGTCCTAATCTCTGATTATTTGTTATGTAGTAGTTTCCCAGAATAAAATTTAAGGGGCATGATCAAAGGGTAGGAAAATTTTGAACACTCTTGCTACATTGCTAACCTTCTCTTCTAAAAGGTAGTATTAATTTACCCTCCTACTCATAGCATGGTAGGGTCTACTCTCAGGCAATTTCCCCAAGCCAGAGCATAAATACTTTTGAAATAAATATATTACAATTTCAAAGATAAACAATTATATATTAATGTATATTGAGTTTAAATATTTTTACTTAGGTTTAATGCCTCCTTTTAACTCAACTTTAGAAAACCACTCTATTGGGCCTAAATCAAACAAAATAATTATATACATTTGGCAAAAGAAAGGGACGATTCTTGACCCACTGTGTTAACTGATGATATACAGATAATTATAATGAATTTATAGTATTTTTAAATTTTGATCTGCAAAATACGTATGTTATCCACTGACATCTCCAATATGTCTTCAAACATAAAGATGCCATTCCTAGACCTCTTTGAGGATGTATCACGGTAACAGAAGGAACACTCATTGAGAGTCTAATGTACAATTAGACTTAAGAGTCTAATAGTAGGTTTGTGATTCAATATGCTGTCAGATTTTAATCAGATAATTCAAACTCTCTGTACTTCCAAATATTTAGTTGGAAAAATGAATATTATAATATGTATCTCAGAAGTGTGTTGTCATGAATAAATGGACATGTGAAGAGGTGCCCAACATGTATGGTACATAGTAGCTGCACAAGGGATATTAGACTTTGTCTCTTGACCCAGTTTTACTTAACTTCAATAAGACTTTGAGCTCTTTTCCTAGTGAAGGCAATGAACTTTTCATGGTCTCATCCAGTGTCTCTATTCAGTTCATCTGTTTAACACAAAAACATGTTTCTAATACAAACTTCCAAAGTCTAGAGTGCTATCTAGATCCATGAACCTATTTCAGTTACTTCCCTGATATAAGAATTACACTTCTACCTTACCCTCAAAAACACCATACAACACCCAACAAAACTATGCAATTATAATCATTCCAGTGGATTTAAATTATGATTCTTCTTTTAGTCATTTTCTAACCTAGACTCCTACCTTCATCTCTCTAGAACCACAGCGCCCTTTTGAGTAAGGGATTCAGTAAAAATATACAAATCTGCTTTACTATATATATATATATATATATATATATATATATATATATATTTTATATATATATGTACTATATATATATTTACATATATATACTATATATACATATATACTATATATTATACATATATACACTATGTATATTTTATATATATTTATATTTATATTTTATTATATATATTTTTAATCGACCATGTGACACACATTTAACACTATACAAAAAAAAATCTATCTTTAATTTCTTTCCTTTTATAGATGCTCTGTGGCTTTTTACATCTTGAGATAGAGCTATATATTTTAATAATCTGAAACTACCTGTAAACAAACGGTATACTACAGGACTGTAAGTTATACCATAAAATCTCTCCTTTCAGACTAATAGAATTTGTAGCTTGGCACATGGCACTCAGAAAAAGTGCTTCCTTTGTAGCTATTGCAAGGGAGGAAAGAGTTCATATTGACTCTCTGAGGGTCCCTGGCTGAGTATGAAAATTAAGCTCGCAAAGACAGATTAACAGGAGAAAAAAACACACTATTAAATTTTCATATATGCATGGGAACCTTCACAAGAAAATGTAGACCTGAAGAAGTGACCAGAACAGGAAGCTTTTATACCTTTTATACAAACAAACAAACAAATAAAAACAGTACATTTGTGAAGGACTGTCAAGAGAAAGGGGTTTGGCCTAGAGGTAGTAAATGGTGAAGAAGTAACCAGGAAGAGAAGAGTTAGTTTAACAAGGTTTGTTTGTGTAGATTTCCTAACCCTAAATTTCCTGTCTCTAGTGATAAGGATGCCTTCCCTCCTCCTGATACAGGGAGGAAATATGCCGCATGGAATTTTAGGACTTGTTTCAGGGAAGAGTTGGTGGGGGCGAGGGGGTAGTCAGAATGACCTTCTTTCTTTTACCTTTTAAAAAAAATTCCTCTAGCTTAACACATTTAACACCCCAACATGCCATATTTCAGGGTAGTGTGTCCTGAACTCCATTACTAGGTACAGTCATGTGACTGAGTAGTCCTGTTCAATAGGGTATATGCAGAGTCAAGAGGGAAGCTTCTGTAAGATTGTTTAAAGATTGCGCTTGCGTTGCTCCTTTCTGTCTGCTATCCATTTTCTTTTTCTTTTTGTATCTGTAAAGGGAAGATGATTGTTGGAGCTGAGTAAATCACCTTAAACTATGTTGTGGTAGCCACATATTGAGCATGGGCAAACCAGGAGACAGAAGAACTGCATCTGACACCATGACAGTCCATACCAGCCCTAGACCAATGAACTGTCGGTAATTATCCCAGAGAAATGTGCTTTATTTAAGATACTGGAGTTTGGAGTTATCTGAAACTCACAACTGATTCTAATACTAACAGCAAATATACTTGTTAAACATATTTTAAATTCATTCTATATGTATCAGTTTGTTACCATAAGACACAGTATTTAAACTGGATCTCATAACCATTTGTTAATGGTTAGAAGCCCCAAGGCTTGTCTCAGCAACCAAAAAACATTAGCTCTAAATACTGGGCACACAATACCTTCTTAATCGCATAATAACATTCTGCTCACCAAAAATTCCCTCAAAATCTCATTAACAGTTATTCCTCACACATTTTTCCAATATATATGGAATTCTTTGTGTTTATAACCCAATGGGAGATATTGAGTGGAGGAATTTGGCTCAGTATTTATGGCCCATCTTATAGTCTTCAGAGAGCTTTGCAATCATTATTTAATTAACACACACAATAACCATATAAAGTAAGTTAGTATTATTATCCCACAAATGAATAAAATGAGAGGTCCAGTGCCTTGCCTGAAGCCACA